>NW_007579414.1:73428-81907 GCF_000690725.1 Stegastes partitus | reverse complement strand
TTTTTCACCATTGTCACGACATTTTTCATCATTTTTTATGACATTTTTCACCATTTTATGGCATTGCATTAAAAGGGAAACTCTAGGTTAGGCTTGTGGTTTTTATTTATGCACAAATCTGTCTCGTAAATCAGGATGACACGTCTCCAGACGACCAGATCCGGATCCAGCTGGTGTCGGTGCCGATGTACGGCATCCTGACCCGGAGCCAGTCGCAGCAGGAGCACCAGGAGCTGAGGGAATATTCGTCCTTCACCATGGAGGACGTCAGCAAGAGCCGGATCAGGTAGGAGCAGCAACATCTGAACAAACTTAGAGGGTTAAAACTCTTCAAACCTGTGGTCACTATCATCATTTTCTTCTTCTTCTTTTGTGCATATCAAACCCCTAAAAAAAAAAAAAAATCCTACTGTGATTTGTGAACTACATTATTCAGCTTCAAAGGCAAGAGTCTCTCAAATAAAAAAAACATTACAAAATTGCTCAAAATCACATACCTGCTTGCAGAACTTCAGTTTAAATGCTGCTTTGGAGGCCTATAAAAAACCTAATATCGGCACAAGACCTGCAGCTATTAACCAAAAAACGACTTTCAAAAACCCTTAAAACTCGTCACCACGTTGGCAATAAAGCTCAGGAGGGTCTACGGGAGTCTGCAATAAAAATAAAAGTTCTGGTAACGGCTCCCTCATGGTGGCAGCTTTTTTTTAGGAATACGGGAAGCAAGATGTTAAAAAGAAGAAGAAAAAAAACCCAACCTGCAGGCGTGTTTTAAAAGAAGTTCTAATATTAAGACTCTGCAGACGACTGTAGAACCATTAAAATATAAAAACCTCTTATGCTAAAGTCAAGAGATGTTTTGCATGACAAGAGCTATGTGTTCTTGGTTAGCCAAAGTGCTTGAGAGCCTCTAATAACGTAAAAAAAAGTGGTGTTGATTCCACTTTGTGAAAGATAAAAGGGCGTCGAGGATTTCTTCGCGCTGCAGTGCAGTCGCGTTCGTGATCAATTTCTCTGATTGCGGCTCCAGATCGTTTTACCCCCTTTGGCGTCGAGCAGAAGAGGACGCTAATGGCTCGCCGAGTCATTTTGTTTTCCTTCAATCTGATGTTTCTTTTCACGAGACGAGAGCTGTGCAGACACAAAGCCTGTAAGAAAACAAATGAATTAAGTGGAAATAATTCAGTAGCCCTTTTTCCATTCCCCCATTACATCGAATGACTGAGCCTGTCAGCGTTAGCGATGCCAATTAGCATAACTCCGACATTACCTGCGAGTGGCGGCGAGGCCCCTCGCGAGCGGAATGAAACATAAATATTCGCATGCTAACTGCTTTATTTCCATAATGCGGGCCGTGATTAGCAATCTCCGGGGGGCGAACTTCAAATCGTCTAGTGTTAGTTTTGTCTCCGTGGCGCCGGCTCTTGTTTGCATGAGCCGGGGATTGTTTTTTTATTTTTTTATTTTTTTTACGAGAATTGAATGGGATTAGAGAAGATTATGCTGGTGTGGGTTTCAATTTTATTAGTGCTTTGCTAGAGATTAGCAGCTGTATCGTGGTGGGAGGGCTAAAGCAAAAGCCTTCCTTAAGTCCTCCGTCAATCCGACGTGTAAACACATCATTACGTGTCCATTAAAGGAGAATTAGTTTTCAACAGAAAGATTTAATCACAGAATAAACACAACCGCCGCTGTTTTTCCTCCAGGTACATCACTTCACTGGAGACGGGGAGTCAGCCGGTGACTGACATCTTCCATTTCGTTGTCCACGACGGAGACAACAATCGCCTCGACAACCAGATGTGCACCATCACCATCACCTCCACGCCGAGACAGCCGCCGGCGGTTACCGTCCGCAGCGGCATCAAGGTAATCCTGCACTTAAATATGTCACATTGTAAGTTCACCTTGTGAGATCCGGCTCGTACAAGCACAAAAACCAAAGGACTGGTTTTTTAAATGATCCTAACATCTAAAAAAATACTGTTGTCTGAACAGTGGTTGGAAGGGTTTTTTTTCCTTTTTGCTCTTTTTGCTTTTCAACACTCAGTTGTGGCCAATTTGTAAAAGGCTTTTTATAAGAATTTAGAAAAATAGACTCTTCAGTGTTGAAGTAGAAGCTAATTTCTGCAAAGGAAATACGTGACTGCATATCACACCGTTTTGAACCTTATCAAACACAGGTGCAGCTTGTTGGTGCTAAAAGTCACAAAATTAGTAAGAAGGAGATCATGTGAGTTCAGTAAATATAGTATAAAGACACTTGTTTCTGGAAGGTCACTGGCGAGTCAGTACTTGTGGATATAACTACACCATGAGAACAAAGGGACGCTCTGAGAAAAGGTTAATGAAAAGCATACATCAGGGGGTGGATGGACAATTTCCAAATCACTAAATATCCCTGTGGAGTCCAGTTACATCCATTATGAAGGAATGAAAGGAATATGTGACACGTGTAAATCTGCTGAAAACAATGAGTGACCAAGCAAGAAAGAGACTCGTGAGGGAGGCCACAAAGACACTTATGACTCCTCTAAAGCTTCAGCGACTGAGATAAGACAAATTCTCGCAACCTAAGTGCAGAGTCACAGAAACAGACCAGACAAAGAGTTTGAGGGTGATTTTACTTACAAACAGAACATTAAAGTATGATGAAGAGTCTTTGTAGTTTAGGCTATGAGCTTCAAAAAGCCAGGACTTAAGCTCCAACTAGGGAGCAGAGCAGGCCCGCGCTCATTGGTACTCAAATACTTGTTACGAGGAGAGACTGTGTAAAAAGATTCACTGTCATCCACAGCTTTATAGTTTGTCATTACAAAAAAGTTGTAATTGAAGTCATTGCTGCAGGAGGTGCTTTGATTTGTAGCTGCCTTCCATCAGTGGAGCCCAGACACAGCAGGGGGGTCCTAATTCTCCAGAAATCCCGTGCTCCGACCTCCAGCGGTGCTCGACACACCTCCGATATAATCACACCGACGGGGTGCTGCAGTCAGATCTGTAAGCTGCTGCTGTAGTACCACAAAAAGTGCAAAGTCACAGCCTTTCAGAGACATCCACAGGAGCCCAGTGTGTCTTTCTGTTATAGACATAAAGGGCAATTTGACGACGCATACCTGTTTTTGTATATCTGCTTGTACGGTTTCAACGTCTGCATCAGCCAGCACACAGGTATGCAGAGGTCAGGATTTGTCCTTGACCCGATTCTAACCTTCACCCTTTACCTTGAAAATGCCATTTAAAGTTGTGAGAAGCGGCCTAAAGCTCCCCACAACCCATGAAATCCCCCTCACCACCACGGCTCTGAGCCAAAATTGTTTCCGACAAAGACAGCAAAACACAGACTGCACACAGTTTCCTATCCATTACCCTGCTCGCTCATAAGAGACCGAAATCCTAAAATACTCTTTTGAGTTCCTTAAAGCAGCTGCTGTACTCAGAAACTGTCATTAACGAGACAAATGAAGCAGAAGGCGTCGTGGCACTCCGTCATGTGCTGTCCCGTCCGTTGGCGCCGCACCAACCTGGTTCGTAAATATCTCAGTGCTTCTTTTCTGTTGCCGACAGCAAAGCTTTGTACCACATCGGACCGTTACCTCAGTTTGAACACGACATCAGCAAAGACACGACGAACTCTGACGTCGATGAACGTTGGAGCTTCTGTTTCTTACTTGCTTATCAAAAATGAATCGGACGCTTTCTCGGATGGTCAGTAAAACGTCAGCTTTTCTCCACCGCTGTATTCTTCTCCTCTGACAGTTGACAATGTGGAACGTGTCATAAAGAGGGCAACGAAACACTCGGAGCTCTTAGCTGTGGAGAGCACCTGGTGGAGGAGGGGTGCCAACGTCAGAACTAATGAAGGTTAGACTGGTGTTCGCTGAAGAGGCCACCTCAGGGAACCGACGCTGTATTAGTTCTGCAGAACCGCCCCTCCTGAAAGATATGAAGGGAAATCTCCAAGGTGTCTTCCTCAGTTGCAGACAAAGAAAAGTGGAATTAAACTTTTAATTTCTAAGTGTCTAAAAACAACACAGCACAGAGTGGGACTTCTCCGCTATTTGCACTGGATAACACTTTGATTTGTTTTGGGAAATTAAGACAACAGAAGCAACTCAACAAACCTGACGGAAAGAATATAAATTCAAACTTCTCCAGGATTTGGATTCCCAGGTTTTAGAGTCAGAGAAAAGTAGAATCAGATGCACGTGTCAAGTCAGGATGTTTTCTGTAGTTGGGTTTAAATTAACCAGATCTACTCATTCAGTGACATTAGTGTGTATACACACTTATTATAGGATGCAGCAGCTCATTACAGATTTCAAACTGAAATGTCGAGCATAGATGATGGTCAAAGCGCAGGATTTCTGGAGAACTTCTCGCTGTTTTTGGCCTCCTTCCTACAAATCAAACGCCTCCTGTGGCAAACGACTTCAATTACAACTTTTTTGGCTTTGTCGTTGCTCCTTTTACAAGATATATCGGCTCATAACAACTTTTTTGTCGAGCACAGTGGGTGGATTTCTGGAGAAGTTTGAACTTCCCACTGTGTTTGGGGTGGTACTTTACTCTTTTATAACAGCAAGTTACAGATCAGGCTTTTGCACCGTGTCCGTGATTGTTCCCGTAAATTCCAAGCACAGTGGATGGATGCAGCACAAGACTTCTGGAGAATTAAGAACTTTGCATTGTGCTGGTCACCGTAAATGGAATATGTGTACAAATCTAAAAGTCCTGTAGCAACTACTGCACTTACAACTCTTTTAATGGTGAATTATAAAAGTGTGGATGAATCTTCCTGCACAGCCTCTTTCTAGAACAAGCATTTGTTTTGAGAACAAACGTGCTGTTGGTATGCTTGCAGTACATACTGTCTAAGTGGTCACCAATTTCGTGCCACATTTCTGCAAAGGTGTACATGTAGACCTTCACAGACTTTGGCAAATAGCAAAATTTGCATTGCATGGACCCTAAAGACAAGGAAGCATGAGTCGGGCTGTAGCACATTTGAATTGTTCAGGTACATTTGTAACATTAATCTTATTTTCTCCGTTAGACGTATAGTAACTTTCCTCCAGCCTCATCCCATTCATTTAATATTTAGCATCTACCAATACTGATCCGATACTATTTTACTGGATTATCGTATTTAAGGTATTGTAGATGAGCTGTAATACCTGGTTGTGACACCAGGTGGAGTCTTTACATGTTTAACAACCCAATGAGGCAGCACTCTTTAGCTAGCAACTGGGCACTATGACAAAGACTTTTGCGACGCTTAACGACCTCCAACCAGAGCTTATGAGGTAAAATGAGCTTGGATTTAACGGGACCGTGTTCATTTGTCTATGCTCCATGAAATGATTCTTTTTTCTTTTGTTTTAAATCCACGCCTAGGTCCAGGAAGGTGGTCGCGTGCAGCTCTCCACCAACCACATCATCGTGTCGGACGTTGACACACCCAGGAAGGACCTGCTGGTTTGGCTCGTCAGTCCTCCGAAATACGGCTTCCTGGAAAACACCAAGAGAGGTGAGATATGGAGTTCCAACATTGTTGATTCTGTCCAGCATTTGCTTCACATTACGGCTAAATAGCGAACTGAAGACACGCTGCTACCTGTGCACCTGTGTACACCGCCACACGGCAACTGTTACTCAGATTAGTTTCCACATTTCTATTTATGTCCCATTCATATGCACACAATGCCGAGCCAATCCCCGCGGCGCCGACGCCATCTGTCACAGCTTGATTATGTTGTGGATTAGCGCTGCCAGATACCCGGCTACAGATGGGGCAATTGTTGACGTTCCAGCGTTGACTGCATCACCCGCTCAACCGCTCCTGTACTGCCTTCCCCTTGAGGAACCGTTTGGGGGGGAAAAAAAAAAACTAAAAAGGTGACAAGAGTTGAAAAGGAACCGGCTTCCCGCTGGGAGAACGTATCATCGCAGGAACAGAATGGAAGTCGAAATCAAACGAAAGCCTCGGATATAGACACAGATGGCGAAAAGAGTGCACGGTACTTATAGAAAAGTGATATAATTGAGAATTAAAGAGGGTAAATGGCATATGTGGCTGATTAACAGGCAGTTACAGGCTGCATGAGAGTGTCTAGAGTTCCAGGATTCACTCTGTGCAGGATACTGAGGCTCACTGATTGGGATGGAGGCGGGAAACACCATAAATGTGCTTTAAAGGTCCAAAATAAACCAGTGAGCGAGCGCTGAGTGAGCATTTATTTTGTTAAACCGGAGTTTAGTAAATCATATCCTGTTGTTAGTTTGCTGTTAGCGAGCTGGATAGAAACATTTCATCTCTAACATAAAGTTTCACATTTATTCCACATTTTAATTGTCCATTAAAAGAAAATATTACCGCAATAAAGACAGAGGCTCTAACAGGTCAGATTAACAAAAGTTGTGGCCTGTTTGTTTTAAATCCTTGTGTTGCTTCACACATTCGGTCCAAATCACAGCAACCCACTCAAGCATCTGGTAATTCTGTTGCCTTCATTTGGCTGATTTATTCCCTGTTTAAACAACAAAACCAGTTTAATGTGGGCTTAAAGGCTCTACTAATGCACCGTTCGACACATTTTCCGCCATATTTCTGAAAGAAACCAAAAATCATCCTTCTTTCGCTAAAAAAATATGAAGGCAGTCGTCAATTAGGCCCCTATAAGCTCATGTTTGTGCATCAAAGGTACATATTCAGAGATTTCTAAGTAAAATCACCAAAACACCACCGATTATGAGAGCCAGAAACTGTAAAAACAGAAGAGCAGCTTTCTGACCGTCCTTGAACTAATCATGTGATGCACAGGTTTGTCAGGAAAATGAACCAAATCTAAAGTTAAGTTTGTGATATTTCTTCAAAATCACTTTATTCTACATGTAAAACTGTAAAAATCACCAAAACCTGCACCAGAT
The DNA here is from genome assembly GCF_000690725.1 of Stegastes partitus. Classification (NCBI taxonomy): domain Eukaryota; kingdom Metazoa; phylum Chordata; class Actinopteri; family Pomacentridae; genus Stegastes; species Stegastes partitus. The sequence continues at coordinate 74,980 of NW_007579414.1, read as the reverse complement.
TTTGTAGGAAACAAAGAATTCTGTGGAAGAAAAACTTTCCTTGTTTATGAGGTGTGCAGCCACACTAATCCTAGGTGTTATCTGTGCATGTAGTTGAAGACAAATGCACAGTTACATGCATTGTATACATTATGAAATAGCCCAGATGTAATAAATCAATCAAGGGAAAAATTAAAAAGTCATGCTATCTTTAATAATTCACCAAAACGACACCATGTATCAGAGCCAGCTGTGTTTACACGCAGCAGAGATGAGACATGTGGCCTCAGATTAAACATGTAAACAGAAAACGTCTAGAACATTTGTGGCAGCAGTTTTTCCACAAGTGTCGGTAACACCTCTGGACATTTAAAAACTCTACATGTTGATTCCAGCTTTCAATAATTTAAAAAATAAAAATAAAAAATCAAGAAATTCATCTTTCTTTTTTCCTTTTTTCAAAAAATTATTGCATTACAATAATAAATATAATCCAGGTTTTGACTAAACATGAACCCTTTATCAGGTAAGGAACCATACGTGGTAACTTTCTGCAGGCTTTAAAAATGGCAGAATCACCTGGCTTCATCCGGCACAAGTGTCATAAGTCTGACTGGTGATTTGGAAGTAAATGTGTTTCTTTACAATAATTTATCCACATCTTAGTTGGATTTTTTAATTTTTTTATTATTATTTTTATTTATTTATTTTACAGCGGTGTGGGCGAGGAATCATACCAGGCAGCTGCTTTGACTTTGATTTACAGCCTAAATCTGAAACTTAAAAACAAAACAAAAAAAGTCAAATGAAGAAAAAATGTCCTCTTATGTCCACCAATGACACTCCAGTTTTTTAAATTTCCAAGTATTTCAATGAGTGCTGTATAAATGGTTACTTTAGTTTGTCGCTTCCAGCTGTTTAGAACTATTTCCTCTGAGTTTATTCAACACTTTCAGCAGTAAATACATATAGAAAATATTCATATTATATGGTGTCAGCAATGTTTAAAGTATTGGTAACACCTTTGGACACTCACAAAATGTACCTTCCAGGTTTTATTGATGTTTTATTTATTTATTTTTTTAAAATCTTTTTTTAAAATCGAGAAATTCATCTTAGTTTTTTCTTAATTATTGCATTATAATGTTGTTAAACTGCACAGAATAATAAATATAATCCAATTTTTGACAAAGTCTTAACCCTTTATCTGGCAAGGAGCCATATATGGTAACTTCCTTCAAAAATGAATCACATGACTTCAACCAGCCAATCAACAAAGGTCAGGCTGCATCACAACACAGTCGCCATGGCCTCTGACCAATCAGGAGTGAGCCAGAGTGATATTTATTTTTTATTTTTTTATTTATTTTTTATTGTACCCTCGGTGTTTGAGAAACTGCTTTGATTTACAGCCTAAATCTGAAACCTGAAAAAACAAAAGTCACATAAAGAAAAAATCATCCTCTTATATCCATTAATGACACTCCAGGGTTGAAAAGGTTTTACAGTGAGTGCCGTATAAACTTTAGTGTGTGGCTTCCAGCTGTTTAGAACTTCTTCCTCTGAGTTTATT
>NW_007579414.1:65931-71845 GCF_000690725.1 Stegastes partitus | reverse complement strand
CCTGGAGGTGTTCTTGACTTATAAAGTTGACTCAGCTCTTCAGATTCCTACATTCACCAGAGGATTCAGATTTTAATCAACCTCTGACCTCGTGTTTGTATTTCTACAACTAGTCAGGTGATAAAAACTGTAATATCTGTCAGCATGTTGTTCCTTTTGTAGCACACAGTAGAGAAACAGCTGATTTCATTTGGTGTTTCGGTGCCTGACATTAAGACGCTTACAGACTTCAAAGACAAATCTGAGCTAATATGACAAGTAGTAGAAGTATTTCACACTTATAGTCAATTAATCGCCTCGTATTACTCGTTTATTTCTGCGCATCACTGCTGCACACATTCCTGCAGACTTTTTCATTTCACTTGTGTTGCCCCGTTAAGTCAAAGTGAGATTACTCCACAGCTCTCTGGTGTATTTATTATAAAGGTTTTCAGCGAAATGTTGCTTAGAACAGCAGGATGCACTTAAAGGTGTTCCAAAAAAATAGTTATTAGATGTATTTTTCTCACAGCTCTGAGATTAATATCGCAGCCTTCCCGCTCTTTATCTGCCGCCTCAACAACTCATTTACTTTCCCGCCCGTTTGCCGTCTCCCGGCGTTCATTAATCTTGTTCAATCAGCGACGGGCCGAGGCGTCGTCGCTTTTCCTGAAATCTGCACAGAACAAACAACCGGAAAATAAAAAAATAAAAATGACAGAATCAGCTGCCGGAGATTTCCAGGCCTGATTAGGATTCTGTGAGGGTTTCCCGCCCAGATAAGAGCTTCCCCTCGCCGCCGCCGCCGCCGCCGATGATGCAGATGTGATGTGATTTACCGTCGCGTCTCCATCACGTCTGAGAAACCCCGAGCGGCTCCTGACTCAGCTCGCCGAGGAGCCATCCGTCTTCCCGAGCCTCGTGCTTTGTCTCCGGCTCGGGAGATTTCAAGGTTGGTTTTTGTGCATTCGGCTCCCGTCGTCGCAGCTCGTAAAAGTCTCCCGGCGCGTCGACTCTGCATCCAAACGGCAGGAAAGTTCTGGAAAGTGATATTTTAAGAAAAGGAAAACGACTCATATTCACAAAAAAAAAACACCACATTTAGTTTAAGGAGCATCTGAAGGGATGCCACGATATTCCACATCTGACATTCTTTGCTTCTTGATACCAGTTTAGCTAATAGAATATTAATAATAAACTTTATTTATAGAACACACAAATAGAACAAGAAGCTATGAAACGTAACTTACAACTTAAATAAAAACTAGGATAGAACAGCAAAAAAATAAACTTGTGAGAAAAACATATTAAAAAAACATTGTTGTGCAACAAAATCTGAAAAAAAATCCTCTTTTTGATCCTGGAGCACCATTTCTACTGCTGCCTGAGTGAACATGTCCCCATTTGATCGTTAATTTAACCCTGAAAACTCACCTCTGTGTAATAAACTTACATATTTAGAAGTTTTTTCTCCATTAAAATGATCCATTCTCGCCAAAGCTGTAAAAGTCTTTGGTTCCTGCTCCCAAACTGCGCCACGATTCTGCCCTAAAGTGAAATTAAAAATGAAAAAAAGGGCCCAGTTGGTGGGAAAAGAATAATTTTTCTGTCGGATGTTCTAAGTGATGAGCAGATTATTTTAAAATTAGGCTCAGAACTCTTTACGAGCAAAGAAATAAGTCACAAAGGACAAAATACACAAATAAAACTGAATTATTTAACGACCTTGTAAGACGTTTGAAGAGTATCCTCAAACCAAAATGTCAAAAAACTTTGTCTTTTTGTATTTTTTTCAATATTGTGCCAAAAAAAATCCCAAAAGATAATGGTAGCGTCCCATCTGTGCTGCATTGTTCAGCTGCCTGATACATAGAAAAAGAAGGCAGACCATACATAGACTGCATGGAATAAATATGAAATGATTAAAACCACTGCTCTTTGATTTAAAATGTATAAATAGCCAACATTACACCCTTTTTTTTAGAGTCAAAAACTGTATAAACAGTAAAACATTTAGGACTAAAGTACCACTGATACATGGAGATATGAATGCAAATCATAAACAGACCAGATGCAACAAAAACTATGAGAAAACGTCTCTGTTCAGTCATTAATTTAACTCTAAAAGTCATCTGTGTGCGGACCAAGCTTACGTATTTAAAAGCTTTTTTTTTTTTCCATTAAAATGATCCATTACAGCCAAACGGGGATTCAGGTTGTAAAAGTCTCTCGTTCCTGTTTCCAATCTGCACCACAGCTCTGGCTAAAATGAAATTTTTAAAAAAGGGCCCATTGGTAGGGAAAGACCGATTTTGCTGTCAGACTTTATAAGCAGTAGGCTGATTATTTTTAAATTTGTCTGAGAGCTCTGGGAAGAGGAAAATAGTCCCACAAAGCACAAAAACACACCCAAAAACTGTGTAGTTCAATGGTTTGGCATGAAGTTTAATGAGCGTCCTCAATCCAAAATGTCAAAAAAGAAGAAGTGCAATACCAGAAATATGGTAGTTGATGCCAATAACATGAGATCTTTATGTCTAAAGTGTTTTTGTATTTTTACTGTAGTTTGAAGCAATATTGTGCCAAAAAAATCATCTTCTTTATAGTAAACAAAACTATTGTTGGATTTTCAAAGTTCTGACTGTAAGAAAAAATGTTGTCAGAAAAAAAAAAAAGTTAAAATGTGCCAAAAATAAATCATTTCCTCGAATCAGATTCTGTGAAAAAACAAAACTTCTGCACTCATCTGCACAAAAGCACAAACATAAATTTCTCATCTGTGACCAACATACTCATGATAAAAATTCAGGGAGTTTTCAGCTGAACTGCAGGAAGTGTTTAAACACAGCCAAGAAGAGACAAGTTACATTATTTATTTATTTTTTATTTTTTAAATAACTCTTTTAAAAAATTTGCAAAAAACAAACAGTTTGCATTAACCAGAATATGTAAAAAGCAAATTATTTTGGACTCTTTGGCACAAATGTGAAGCCATTATTCACCAAAGTGTGACCAACAGCCATGTGACAAAAATTCAGGGACTTTACGGCTGAACTGCAGGCAGTGTGTAAAGTTAGTTATTTATTTATTTTTATATAACTCATTTAAAAATTTGCCAAAAACAAGCAGTTTGCATTAACTGGAATCTGTAAAAAAGAAAATATTTTGGGCTCTTTTGTGCAACTGTGAAGCCATTATTTACTGAACTGGGACCAACAGTCATTTGACAAAAATTTCAGCGAGTTTTCGGCTGAACTGCATGCATCGAGAGGAGACAAGTTTAATTACTTTGTTCTAAATGTTGCATTTAAACATTTGCCAGAAGCGTTTGCATTAAACAGAATCTGTTTAAAAAAAAAAAAAAATATATATATATTTTTGAGCTGTTCTGTGCAACTGTGAAGCCATTAGTGACTCAGTTGTGACCAATAATATCATAATAAAAGGTTTTTGGTAGAACTGCAGGAAGTGATTAAACAAAGCCAAGAGGAGACAAGTTTAATTACTTTTTTATATGTATTTTTAAAAAAGTCTAATTTAAAAATTTGACAAAAGCAAACAGTTTGCGCAAACCAAAATTTGCAAAAAAAGAAATATTTTGGGCGAGTTTATGCAACTGTGAAGCCATTATTCACTCAACTGCGACAAACAATCATGTGACAAGAATTTATGGAGTTTTCAGCTGAAGTGCAGCCAGTGTTTAAACACAGACAACACATGAAACATGCAAATAGTAAAATAAAGTATGTGGAGCCTCCATTTTTTCCCTCACTATTATTATTAAATCACACATTCCAGCCAAATGGGGCTTCAAGCTGTAAAAGTGTCTTATTGCATCCAAACTGCACCACAGTTCTGGCTGAAGTGAAATTAAAAGAAAAGACTAATTCTGCTGTCAGAAGTCTCAGCGACGGGCCGCTAACGGGTCGCCTGAGAGGAACCCCAGCTCCGTGTGCTGAACGCTGCAGCCTGCAAACTGCTGCTTTAATGCGACGCTCACAGCTGGAGAGGAGGACGGCCGTCGTTCTCACATTAACAGTGACGGAACTTATGAGTTTTTAAGAGATGGGAGGGAAAAGAGGCAATTAAAAGTCCCATTTTTCTGAGTTTTAATCTGTTGATCTGCTCATTTCCACCTTCAGGAGGCTCGGTCGGAGGCGCCAGGATCATCACCCCCGACGTTCCCTTCTCCGTGGAGGACCTCACGTCCGACCACATCTTCTACGTCCAGGACGGAGGCCGCAAACCGGACAGCGAGCAGGACGTGTTCAGCCTGTACATCAGCGACGGAACCAGTCAGACGGAGGCCTTCGCCGTGGAGATCGACATCCAGGTGAGATTCAGCCGCTTTCTTCAGTGCTCAGAGGACAAATTTACAAACTTAAATTAGATTTTTTAAGTGATTAAACTTCTTTAAACTCCTCTGAACTCCAAGTGGATTTAAGCTTAGTTGCATTTTTTTTCTTGTGGAAAAATGTCAAAAATTCTGTTAAAAGTGAACATAAATAAGAACTAAAAGTGAAGAAAATGATCCTTTAAGGTTCCTGAAAAGTTTTTAAAATGAACTAAACACTCGTAAATTCTGATATCAACTATTTTTGTTGATTATTTCAGATTTTTTTTAAAAAATATTGCAGCTGTTCTGCTTCCATAAAGGTTTATTCTGTTTAACTTCACTTAAGAGGGGATTAAAATCGATTTACATGAGTGTCCTCAATCCAAAAGTGTCAAAAAGAAGCGTCACAACACCAGGAATATGACAGTTGATACCAATCATTTTAGATTTTTACGTCTATATTCAAAGTCTTTCTGTATTTTTACTGTCGTTTAAACTGATATTGTATCAAAAACAATAATCTTCATCATTTTTTGGTGTGTTTAGTGTTTTTTAAATCGAGCCGGAATAATTAATCAATTAGTTGTCGGCCATTTTTGATGATCAGTTCGTCTGATTTCAGCCTCTTAAATGTGATTATTTCCTAGTTTTTTCTTTCTTTATAAAAGTACACTGAATATCTTTGGGTTTTGGACAAAACAAGACGTTTAAGGACGTCGTTTTGGGCTTTGATGGACTTTTATGTACCGTTTATAGACCAAAAAAATCAACCGATTAGTCAAGAAAATGATCTAAAATCAGTGGAGACAGTCATCATGCAGACGTGATGGAATAAAGTGTGTTTTAATGTGATTTTATGTACAAACTTCAAGGCTCTCCGGTGTTTTGCTGCGTCTGTTTCCGCCGTCATATGAATCATTTTGTCTGACAGGAGAGTAAGGAGGACCGGCAGCCGGTGGTGTCCGTCAGCAGCATCCACGTGGAGGAAAACTCGGGCGTCGTCATCACCAACTCGTCCCTCAGCGTCCTGGACCAGGACACTCCAGAGAACGAGATCCTCTTCACCATCATCAGGATTCCCGCCTACGGTGAGCAGCGAGGGCAGCTCAGGGGCTTTTAAAGGTGTTTCAGCTCACAGAGGTCAAAAAGGTCGATGAAATACGATGGAAAACAGTTCAGCATCAAGTGGAATCTGTTGCTTTAAATTAAGTCGCACTTTACTAATCTTTTGCATTAATGCCACTAAAAATGAGTCTTTATTTATAGAGCGTATTCAAAGCAACACAATTAAACCTGAATGATTTACAGTAAAGATATAAGATTGATGTTATCAACAATTAAAAACTTAAAATATTAACTTAACTCAAAATCCTCTCATAAACAATTCAAAACTTAAAAAGAATAGATAAGATGAACCTTTGTTAATCTCTCAGTAGGGTGCAAACGTTTAAGTAATGAAGTGTAATATTATTGCACAAAAAAATTGTGCCTAAGTAAAAACTTGTCCAGATGTTTTAAAACTTGTCCCAAAACACTGTAATTTGTCCAAAATGACCAAAAACATTCTTTAAAACCTGTCAAAAATATCTTGAAACTTCC
>NW_007579414.1:61208-65049 GCF_000690725.1 Stegastes partitus | reverse complement strand
GTTTTAACCAATTTATTTGGAACTTTTCTCAGATTAATTTGAGTTAATTTGAAACGTCTTGATACAACCTTATCCAAGTGACTTCAATTAGGAACCAGTGATATTATATCATATATAATCATTCAGGTATATCAGGGTATTATGAATATTTTGCGGTTTAAAAGCCTTGTGCAATATCCATTTTTCTAGATGTTATACTTAGTTTTCCTACTTAAGTCAATCTGTTCAAAAGCAGAACTAGTGCTTGTGTATATTTTGGTTTTTTGCATCTTTATCTTGTAAATCATCCAAAGTAACCTGCCTCGTTTAAATATTAAGTTCCAGACTAAATGAAACAGCGAGAACCAAACAGATCTAAAGCAGCAGTGGAGAGACTCTTTCTCAAACTAATGTTGCCTCCAGCAGAGTTTTATGTTGAGAAGTTTGTCGTCGGTAAATTGTGGCGATGGAGACGAGCACAAACACATTAATCTGCTTCGGACGCTCTGAAACAGACAAACTCTCTGCAGCCCGCCGGCCTCCAAACACTCCGTTCCCCCGACGTCTCCTCCTCGTCGTTCCAAATTGAGTTTTCTGTCTGCCCGAGCTGCTCGACTCAAACAAATTGCTTCAAGAAAAAAACAAACCAAAAGAACACTTTAATACTGGACAGGAACGTATCGCCTGTTCAGCAGAGCTTCATCTCACAAGTTTGCAGGAGCTGGAAGAAAACTCCAGAAAAAGGAGAGAAGAAGTGATTTGTCCTGTTGGAGTCAAGCTGGTTGATGTTTTATATATTTAAACATGCTGCATATGGAAACCCCGTAAAGATTCATTGAAATTATTTCAGTTTTATTTGAGATGTGGGAAACTGACAAACTGAGAAAAATAGGAAAACAAGTGCTGCAAAATAAACGGCTAAACGTACTTAATGATATTTATTTATTAGACTACAGTTCCTCTCCAACATTTCTATATGATACATAGCACAATTATTAGAATATTTATTATTTATGTTATTGATATTATTTTATAATAAATGAAAAAACATCACATTTTATTGCATGTTAGCGCCTGTGAAGCAGCATATTTCACTCTTGGAACCGTTTTTTTTAAATTTTTTTTTTAATCGCACCAACACAAAAATTTAGATGGTTGATGAGCAATTTTATTTTTTAAAAAAAATCACACAATTTCAGTTAATTGGAACCTAAATTAATGCCCAAAAATATATATATCTATATTTCCCTTCACCTAAACTTTATTTGAAGCTGCATAAATGATGTTTTGCTCTTTTAATTATTTTTTTACCCAACAGCAAGTTTCAGATGATTGATCAGCAATTTTTTTTTCACAATAAGATGAATTCAGTTAGTTGAGACCTAATTAAAGCAAAAGTTAAATGAAACAAATAAATTCCACGTCACCTAAACAGCAGCGTCTCCTCGGCTGATCTCATTTTAAGTAAAACTGTACGTTTTAATCACTTTAACAAAAAAAAAAACAGCAACAGACCAGAAGTTAGACGGTTGATGAGCATTTGTTTTTCACAATAAGATGCATTTTTCTTAATTCCTAATCTTTAAAACACTCTTTCCTTCCATTCCGTAGCTGCGTGGTGTCGTCTTCCACCTATTTCTCTTTCTAATCGTCCGATCGACCTGCCACACTTTTATTCTCAGACATTCGTCATGACAAACCCTCCTCGCTTTCCCCTCCACAGTAAAAGCACCATAAAGCAGCGCCGCCATAAAACGGCTGCCGGGACGAGTGATTTCGCGCAGGACGACGAGTCCCGAGCAGCTCGTCTGTTTTAACGGGCCTCCTCCTCCTCCTCCTCCTCCTCCTCCTCCTCGTCCTCGCACAGATTCATCAGAGCGATGCTCTCCGACCTAATAAAGCCGTCAGGAGCTGCGGCGCTCCAGTAAACTCACATCCTCGAGCTGCTGAAACAGTTTTTTTGTCGTCTTCAGGTGCCAAATTAATAAATTAGTCTTATTAAAAATGAAATGACTGAATGCAGAAATGCAAATTCTGGTTATGAGGTGATTTATCAAGAAGTTTGTCAAAAAGCGAGTTTATTTTTTAGCTGTAGAGTAAAACCACACTTTTTTTTCTGAATAATTTAATTTAATAGATCCTTATTTATCAAGAGTGTTTCTGCCACACTCATATTATTCTTGTTATTTTAACATTTTTACAACAAAAAATATAAAATTAGCCAGATTTCCACCCTATTTAAAAGGAAATGTTTTTTATTTTGTTCTTAAAAACCAAAACTTTAAACATGAGACACTTTGTAAGTTAATAAACATAAAAAAAAGGTTTTCTTCAAGTTTAATATTTTTTTTCATGGAGTAGCTTTTAAATATTTTTTCAAAGAAACAAAATTCTTTCGTAATTTGCAATTTTTATATATAAAATAAAAAGTTTGTGTTGTCTTATTGTGAAAATTTACATTAGAATTGTGCCAAAAATTTGATAAATTGAGTAAAATTGATTATTTACATGATTTGCTTCATGCTGGATGTTGAGATTCTGCTGTTATTGATCAGAACAGATGATAAATATTGATAAGTTACGTATCTACAGAGCCAAATAGAAATTATGACGGAGATATTTTTATTTCACCAGTTTCTTCATAATAAACTTTATTTATAGTTCACTTTCTAATGTTCTCATCGTAAAATGGAGCAAAACAACGATTGTAAAAGATCAGAAATAAGATAAATACAGTAAATTTTAAAAAAAGACACGATTTGTAAAAAGGTTCTGTTTATGAATAAACTGCTGCCACTGATAATAATTTATATTAAAAAAAACACATAAGACAATAGTTTCTGAACATTTTTTTTTCCACACAGTTCACTGTCAGCCTCAAAAGTCTAAAAACGTTAAAACAAGCATCGATATCTTGAAATGCATGCGTGGAGGAGGTTAAAGCGAGTGCAGTGGAAGTGTGTCGTCTCCTGATCCTCCAGGATTTCAGCTTAAATCCCATTTAAACCCGAGCTCTGATACGACACGCCGTGTAATTTAATAGAACCTAAAGAGTCTCATTAGCTCCCTGCAAAGACCTTTCATGTGCCGCACGAGAACCTCCAGCGTCCTCCGCTCGACCGCGATAATCACGGCTCTCATCCGGAGTTCAGCTTCATTCAGTTCCAGGATCAGAGGTTTGATTAAAGTGGTTTTAAAATCCTGCATCTCTACGGAAACAGGACTGGGAAATGTCCTGATGCAGCTAAAACTCAGAAAATCCTGAAAGTCGAATTTCTTTGATTAGTTGTTTTTTAAAAAAAATAAAATAAAGCAAAATTGATCAGTTTAATTGCTAATACATGATGTTTTTTCACGTTAAAGCAACGTTATTTTCACGTTATTGCAACAAAAAAATCTATTTAATACGTAGAAAAATACACTGTTTATGTTGTTATAATGTGAAATGTTGTTTTGTAATATTGCAGAGAACGTATAGATAAAGATTTAAGCTGTACAGGTGAGACAAGCTGCTGTTATTGATCATATTAGAGGATATGGAGTCTTTAATCAATTAGAAAAGATGCTACAGAGTGAAACACGTTTGTCCCTGGTTTGAAAAAGTTATTAAAGAAAATCACCAAAATTACACCATTCATCAGAGACAGACACCATAAATACAGAAAAAAACATCAGATTATCAACTTTCCTGCAGTCCTTGAACTACTCATTTGTGATAATCAGTTCAATTGGGAAAATTAACTTTGTGATATTTCAACAAACCCTAAAAAAGACACTAAAGGACCACAAATAGACTGAAAAACTTTGTGATATTTCAACAAACCCTAAAAAAGACACTAAAGGACCACAAATAGACTGAAAA
>NW_007579414.1:53165-57203 GCF_000690725.1 Stegastes partitus | reverse complement strand
CCTGTAAATGTGCATTAAGGGCTCTTTAAACCAGTTCAGCAGATTTCCCTCCAACCCAACCACCAGTCCAGGACTCTGTGTCTCTGTAGCTGTAACTCACCTCCACTCATGGATGTTTAGCGTTTCGTAGCCGAGCCTCTAAACCGAGTGTTTGTCCTCCAGGTCTGCTGCAGTTCAGCCACGAGAAAGGCGAGAAGGGAGGCAGCCTGTCGTTCAAGTTCAACCTGGTCGACCCCGAGGGCAACAAGCTGATCGACCAGTCCTTCTTCATCAGCGTGCTCGGTGGGTTTCCTGCGTCGGCGCTACAAACAGCCGAGTGTTCCTCCGTTTAGTGGGGAGTAGAAGGCAATTACTGCAGATGTATCCCTTTGTCGGGCATGCTTACTGATGTGGACAAAAGGACGCAGCCGGAATACGAATTGTGGAGCTTTCCTTAGAAGAAGTCTTTAGGAATCATGAGAACATAGTCACAGTACTTAGACACCACGTTGGCAGCCTGCTAGCTTCCACCCTTACATGTATATTCCAGATGTGTACACATTAATCCGCATGTTTATCGTCGTCCTGAGTTTCCAGTGACTCCTATGACTCAGAATTTTCTATGTTGGAGTCATTTGTTGCAAAAACACAATCATATGTTTTGGTTCTTTTGTGGATTTATTCAAGGTCTTCTAAAAATATGACAATATCAATAATCTGCTGGGTCAAAAATATACATACAGAAATATTTGGTCAAACGTCCTTTGGCAGCGAGACGCTTCTGGTTTCCGTCCACAAGCTTCTTGAATCTTTGAATTGATGCTGTTGAACTAAATTTGATGGCCCAGACTTGTTTCGTCATCACTCCAGAGGATCTTGATGGGGTTTAAGTCAGGATTCTGGGGAGACCAGTCTAGAACCTTCATCCCAGCCTGACTGAACCATTTCTTTACCTCTTTGATGTGTGTTTGGAGTCATCGTCTTGTCGAAACACTCAACCGTGTCCAATATCAACCTTCAGCTGATGGTTTTAGGTTTTCCTGAAGAAGTAAAAAGTAAATTCCATTGACTTTGTGTAAAGCTCAAAGCTCAGCAGAACAGCCCCAGAGCATGATGCTGCCACCTCCATGCCTTATGGTAGGGTCGGTGTTCTTGGGGTTAAAGGCCTCACCTTCTCTCCTCCAAACAGATTTCTGCTCAGTTTTTGTTGCATCTGACCACAGAACTTTCATCTAGAAGGCCTTTTCTTTGTCCATGTGATCAAACTTCAGTGAAACTTTATGGTTCAGCTCATGTTGATGTCAAACCCTGTGGACACTGACAGCTTCTGATTCCTCCAGAGCTGCTTTCTGCTGATTCCTGGTTGACTCTTGACCATCCTGAGCAGTCGTCTCTCAACAGCAGGTGATAGTTTGGGTTTTCTTCCTGATCGTGGCAGTAACACAACTGGACCAGGAACTTTATTCTTACAAAGTACTGTTTTCGTTCAAGTCGATGATTTGCTTTTTGAGGTCTTTGCTGAGCTCCACAGACTTTGTGGTATACTTTATTAGTATTTGTGGCTGATTCGGACGAGTTTAGCAAATTGGCACAGAGGAGCCGACAGCTGTAGTCAATCGTAATCACTCGTTTAAGAAAACGTAATTACCACAGCTTGGTGTATGTATGTCTTTGACCCAGCAGACTTCTTCATATGTCCATAAGACCTTCAAATAATATATCGAAGAACCAAAATGGATGATTGTTGGTTGCGACGTGTTTCAATGATTCCATCATAGAAAATTAAGAGTCAAAGGAGTCACAGGAAACTCAAGGCTGCCATGATATACAAGGTCTTCACAAGTGCATGGAAACTTTTGTTCATGGTCATATCATAGATAATCAAAATCTGTTCATCGATAGCCACTGTTTTTAAATGTGTTTATGTTTTGAGAGAATATCTGAGTTGTTTTGTGTCAGACGGATGTGTTCTGCTCTCTGAAAACACCAGAAAACTAAGTTTTTCTTTTTCTGGGGAAGCAGCCAAACAGCAGTTCAGCAGTTCGAATATAGACTTTCTACATTTGAAGGATTTTCTGTCCCTCACGGTTCAACAGCATCCTGATTCTCTCATATCTTTCTTCTTTTTTTTCCCTTTTTTTTTTTTATCTTGTTCTGTATTATTCCCACATTTTTCTCTCTCAGATGTGACTCCAGCAAAGCTCTGTCTCCTTCCTCTGATGACTTCTCTGCCCTTCGCTCAGTCTCTCCTAAATCCAAATCTCACAAACTTATATCGCTCTTTCACACCTCCTGATACTCGCTCTTCTGCTGTCGGCCAACTTAATCTTTTCTGGTTTTTCCACTTGTAGTCGTGTCATTCCTTATCTACTCTCTCCAAATCAGTCTTTGTGCTCCACAGCTTCTTCTTTTTTCTTTTTTTTTTTACCAGAATGAGAAATGACTCCTTCTGGATGTGAACTGTTTTCACAAACTCGGCCAACAAGTTTTTATTGCTAACTCTGAGCCTCTTTTCCTTCGCAGAGGACCGTCTTCCTCCATCTGTGGTGGTGAACAAAGGCCTGGTGCTGGACGAAAACACCATGAAGAAGCTGACGACGCTGCAGCTGTCGGCCAGCGACCAGGACAGCGAGCCGGGAGAACTCATCTACCGGATCACCAAGCAGACGAGCTTAGGACACCTGGAGCACGCCACCAATCCAGGTAGGACGGGGAGGGATGCAGGTTCCGCCCGATAGCAATGTCAAACCCTTCATTTTAGGTTTTGGGAACTGAAATTCGTGATTATATCAGGTCTGTGATGCACATTGTGAAGACATGTTGCAGCTTCATCAACATGAACACAACGGAAATTCTTAAAATGTGACTTTTGTGGGAGCTAACTTGCTGTATGAAGGGAACCGTTGGTAGTTGTAGCAGCTCTTGACTTTAAATTTAAAAACTAAAGCATGTTTAAGAAGATTTCCAACCTAATACATCATGCAAACTAGGACTGGCCCCCATCAAAGTTTTTCAGAGTCAACTATAGTTGCTGAAAATTTAGAATAACAATTTAATTAAGTATTTCTATTTTTTGGGAGGCAACCGGTAGTGATTTATGTTCAAGGACTGAAATACAAAGGGACGTTTCAGTCATGATGGGCAATGTTACAGTGAAATACAACAGCATAAGCTAATAATGAGTCTTTGAAATAGACTCATAAGCACAAAGTGACACCAACAAAATTACTTTGAATGTGCTAGAAAATCCAGCAAGGAACCAGAACACACGACCAAGTCTTGGTCCAATTTCAGTATCTAAGATAATACACACTTCAAGTAGATTAAAGGTACTAAAACCAATCCACTGTAAATGCTTGACAGCTCGACAATTGAATGTCTCTGCAGTGCATTAAGGAAAAAAATGTATTTCTGTGTCTAAGTTGTTCATTAATTTACACAAGTGGTCATAAACCTTGTTGTAAAGCTCCGGCAGGATGCGGTTTGAAATGTAGTGTTAGAGGGTCGGATGCACTGAGGCTCCACAAACTCAAGAAGTCAGTGAAAACCTGTTTTCTCTACATGCGTGTCAGAAAATGTGTTATCGATTAACTGCAGTACCTGATTGTTCCACCAGGTGGAGCCTCTTACTGTTTAACACTGTAGAGACCAGAGGAGGCGTCACTCAGACTACTTGTAATTCATGTTAGCAAGCAAAGAGCATTGTGGGGGTTTAGCTAGCAACGGGCACCCTGACAAAAACTTATGCAACACCTAATGACCTCCGACAGAGCTCATGTGTTTAAAACAAACTAGGATTAACTAGGACAGAGTTCCAATTTCAAAGTACCTTATAGAATTGACTTGGCAGCAGAAATCACGCATCTTTTGACAACAACAGCAACATCGGCACAGGACAGATGTTCATTGTGCTCAGTTTGTGTCATTGACTGACAGTGTGGCTGATCATTGATTAATAAAATTGTTAAAAATTCAAGAAGCCTCTAGTCCAAGCTCCTCAGCCTGTTTCTAAGGTAGGGATGTCCTTGCCACAAATCTGATCCGAGTCATTTTATCTTT
>NW_007579414.1:47334-50330 GCF_000690725.1 Stegastes partitus | reverse complement strand
CAGTAAATTTGTAAAGTTTGCATTGTTTCTCTGTGAGATATCAGTGTGTGATTGTGCTAAATGTTCTGTATTAATTTGACTTGACAGAGCAGCTTTAAATAGGAGGTGATGATTTTAATAGAAGTAGTCACTGATTCATATTGTGCACATGAAGGTGTTTTCTAATTAATTCTGCACACAAACAGAGTTTCTGCATCATTTATCTGTTTACCTGCAGCTGCAACACAAACACACTCAGATTTTGAACCACCGCAGCCTTAATTAAATGCGTTTTTATGCCATAAAAAGTCGGCAACAAACAAAGAAATTAGCTTGGAAGACACCGAGAAGCTGACGCATCTCGCAGCCACAAAGAGGTGATTATTGGCCTCGGTGCTGCTGAGGATTGGAGCCTCGGCTGAACCGAAGCCCCACATCGCCGAATGCACCGGCTGCATGTTAATTAGCCGCATGTTAACAGCGATTCCTCGAGCGTCGCTTCACCTCAGAGCCACGGAGCAGCGCCGGATAATTACTGCTGGCCATTCAGCCGATCTGTCACCGCATGCTAACGCGCTCGGCTAGTTGCTCAGGGCTCCTGTGGGACGGCCTGTCAGCGCTGCACAAATGTCAAGGCAGCAGCAGAGAGAGATGAGTGGCCACTTTCAGAGCCTTCAAAGGCCTTATTACCTGACCGAGGCTGCCACACCACTCTCCAGCAGGGTGTTTGTCAAAAGGCGCCTGTCTTACAAATCAATGAGAACTCCTTCACCTTAAAACTTTCTTCCTGGAGAGGAGTTTGGGCTTCGAGGTTGAGCTCCAACTTTCAGAAAAGTACTGAAAAGTCCAGGGAGGTCAATTATGTGCAGAGAAATAGATTCAGAAAACAGAAGCAATGCAGTAATGTGCCATCGCTTTCAGGTTTTGACATGAGATGAGATAATGAGATGTGATGAGATAATGAGATGTGATGAGAGCAAATGAGAGGAGAGAAGATGAGATGGGGTAAGAAAAGATTAGATAAATGAGATGAAATAAGTAAAGATAGGATGAAATCAAATGACATAAAATAAGATTATAAACAATGAAATANATTTTGAAGTAGTTTTAGATAAAAGTTACCTGTTTGTTCCACCAGCTGGAGCCTCTCACTGTTTAATACTATAGGGACCAAAAGGGGCATCAATCACTCCAGGCAGGTAAAGCTGGCAAGCAGAAAGCATTGCATGGGTTTAGCTAGCAAGGGGCACCATGACAAAGACTTCTGTGGTGCTTAATGACCTCAGACCAGATTTCATGTGTTAGAGACGAACTGAGAACTAATTAGGACAGCGTTTATGTATCACAGCAGTTCTTATGTATCGCATGTCTGGCGTTTCAAACAGTAAAATTACCGCAAGACAAATGTTGAGAGTGTTTGATTTGTGTCATCAGATTAAGAAAACACGTTGTGCTCTCTGTTTACGACAGCAGATGCAAACAAACAGTCAGGTTTTGTATTGTACCGATCAGCTTGATGGACCCCAATCCCAACCTTGGAGCTATTAAAAAGCCTCATCGCATCGTGGTTTCAGGGCAACGAAGCATCCTGGGTTTGTTATGACAGAAACTACTGGAGCTCAGTGCTGCCATTAGTCAACAAAGACATCTGGCTGCTGCACTCGTGGTCCGACGGAGCGTCAGGAAATCCATAAAGTTTTCACAGCTCAGTCTGTCGCTTTACCTGCATGTTCAGGTTGCATAATGAGTCTCTACGATGCCTTCTTGCTTTACCCTTTGAAATGCACTCTGAGGATTTCCTGCACAACATGTCATTACTGTCCACTGACTGCTGGAACCAGACAGGTAGAGAATCAGAGGTCAGCGAAGACTCCCCTCACCGACCAGCGTTTAGTTTACTGTCTGTTGTAAAGACTGAAAATGCAAGATTCTAACTCAGTTGCACAGGTTTTAAATAAAGGTTGAATTAAGGTTCTTACTACAGCAGCGTTGAATAAACCTCCAACATATCTACTACCTGAATAAAATATTCAGTAGTGCAGCTCCACTAACTCCCATTTCTGCTGCACACATTTCCATTTTGTGCCTTTTTTTTTATTTTTAAGCTAAACAAAGCTGACAACCTTGTAGCACAAAGACAAATCTGAACTTGAGCTCCTTTTATAGCAGAAAACAGAAGCTGACTGAGCCTCGGCGTTCTTTCTTCGCCGTGGAAACGCCGGCCGCTCTCGCTCTCAGATTCACTTCATTGGCTTTTTCTTGAGTTTTTCATTCTGTCGCTTGGTTTTAATTGTGTTATTATGGTTTCCACACAGCGATGGCAGGGATGACGTACTCTCAGTTCACGACCATCACGCACTTATTCAAGGACATTACCAGAGAAACGGCACGTATAGCTCCGTGGGTTTTACCTTCAGTAGAATCGGTCTTTTGTGAGGAATGCTTTAGAGCTCTTATGAGGCACTTGTTAAGCTGCAGCGTGTGCTTTATGTAAATGTGAACATAAAGAAACGTAGGACACAGGTCAAGTTGTGGATAGCGGTGAACGTTTTAATCACACTTCATATTCTCAAGGTGAATGTTCAGATTATTCCTAAGAAAATGTACATAATATAGAAGGTTACTAATGTTTGAATTAGTCAGGAAAATGTATGTGTTTTGTGTAGTATTGCAGTGTTTTCAGCTTCATGTACAAATTAATACGGTACATTTGTAAAATCTGTAATATTGTGCTTTTTAACCTCAACAGTTAAATTACGGATTTAAAAAAAAAAAGTATAATATATAATATTGTAGGTTTTTGACCATTATTTAATCAGGTAAATTTCTATATTACATAATGCTGCAGGGTGTCACCCTTACTATTTAAAGTTAGTCAGATAAAGATGTGTGATATAGAATATTGCAGATACGTAAAGTTTAATATTTATATTTATAGCAACATTTATATAATATTGTAGGGTTTTAACTGTATGTTTTATTTTTTTATTAGTCAGGTAAATTTATATGTGTGAAAT
>NW_007579414.1:1665-44829 GCF_000690725.1 Stegastes partitus | reverse complement strand
GACGACATATACGATTGAATTAGATCAGAAAAGTCGAGATACGATAGGATGAGCTAAAATCAGATAAAACTTAGGTAAATTCTTTGTTCAGATCTCTTGTGTCGTTCCTGCAGACGGAGGATTTTTACAGTTTGATGGTAGAATAGAGACTGGAGAGCAGGTTGAAGGCAGCTGGACCGATCCTCTCAGCCAGCAGCGTATTTACATGGACTTTAGCAACAATAAGCTGCTTTCTCAAATGTCGTGCAAACAAGAAACCCGATCTCCCCTAATCAGAGGAGGGATTAAAGGAAGGTTTCTTCTGGACAGTCTGGATTTCCCTGCGATGTGTGCAGATAGCAACACTTTCTAATCTGCCTTTTACTCAGACACGTGTGCAAAACAAACCTTTAAAAAAAATCACCAAAATTAGACAATTCATCAGAGCCAGGAACTGCAAAAACCCAAAAAATCAACAGACTTTGAACTTTCTAACAATCTTTCAACTAGTCATGTGTGATATAGAGTTTTAGCAGGAAAATTCACCACATGTATCCTTGAAATTTGGATATTTAATCAAAACCGATTTATTCCACATTTTAAAATTCTGCAAAAATAAGTAATTTGCCCAAATTAGATTCTGTAAAATAATATATATATATACAAAAATCTGTGCCCTTTTGTGCAACAGAGAAGCCAAAAGTAACTCACCCGTGACCGACAATTACATGACAAAAATTGAAAGATTATTCGGCTGAAGTGCAGGCTGTGTTTATATAAAGATAAATAATCAAAAACATTTAACTTTTGTTTTTCCTTTTGTAATGATTTACAGCATTCTAACCGTGTCGTCCTGCACAGAATGAGTTTTCTCTACTTCTGGCAATAGTTGTGTTGTTTCCATGGAGGTGCTTGGCTTTATATTGCAGTGACAAATGAGCCCACAGTGACTGAAAATGTGACAGGAGCAAAGAAACAGCTGCATTTAGGAGTCCAAAAACCCTCATCTGACATGTTTTTGGGCGTTCATTGTGTGAAAAAAGCTCCTGAACAAACCAGTCAGCACAAACACAACGTGCAGTTAAAGTAATTCCAAAAACGAAGCCGACATCTGACAGTTTTGGTGTTAAAACTTTACGCACCGCTGCTCTAAATTACATCCCACAAAACGCAGGCGTCCTCCAGCGAGCTCTGAACCACACTATCGGTCCCTCAGAAAACCAGTGGAGAGGAAATAAAAAGGAAACTGAAAAGTCGACATCATAAGAGACTCTCGTGAGTCTTCCTTTGGAGGATCCTTCGGAGCTCCGACTCCTCAAGTTTAGTCACATTTACAGCTTCACAGATCAAGTCTCCTCTAAAACAAACAAATCATTTAAATGCACTTCAAGTAACCGACATGAATTTTGGAGCAGATTGTGGTTGTTTCTTTTCTTTCGCTTTCCAAACACTGCTTTTAGATTTTCTCCACTAATAGCTGAAATATAATTCTTTACGGATGCATTCAGCACAGTGAGACATCTCTCTAGAGCTGATACGTAGGAAACATTGGGTTTGTAGATATTTAAATATCGTTAGCATATATAGTCAGTATTTTTAACACCTGTGGACGTTTGGAAACAGCTTCATTTCATTTAGTTTTTGCAAAATAATTAAAGTAACTTTTAATTCTTCTTTTTTATGATTTACGTCAGTCTAAGACATTTCTGAGTTCTCTCTCTTTCTAGTCATGGTTGTTCTGTTTCCTTCGAGGTGCAGGACTTTGTATTGCAGTGAAAGATTAGCTCACAGTGAGTAGAAACAAAAGAAAAGTCCAGGATTTTGATCACTAACTGAGAGTACGTCTCTCTGCTTTCTTGCTCTGATTACAGTTTTGTGCAAACTGTGGAATAAGTGACACAAATGTGGATTTGTGCTTGTTTCTTGATGCCACTCAGGCTCCGTTTCTCCTCAGCGACGTGTCGAATGACAGATTTTTCCTCCTGGAATAACATTTGACGGCTGGAGTTTGTTTTCATCTGCATATATATATACATACACATATATATACATATAAAATACTCCCCCCGTGCTCGGGGAAATAACTTTTGCACCCATCTCATCTGCTCGGGGAAATAACTGGGATGCCGTCGGTGCAGCCAGGAATATTCAACAAGTTATTACCTTCACGTCAGCAGCGACTCCATTTTCATTTTATTAAATATCCCTTCATGCCGTGGCAGGCCTGTAATAATAAACAGGAGGTATTTTAGCCATTGTATGATTCTATTCCTGGCCCCACCTAGTATGAATATAGCAATTTGCATGATAACATGTTGGATTTTTTCCGCTATGACAAATGAAATGTTAGAGAATTAAATGTCAGAAATGAAAATTTGATGGAAATCAGTGTAAAAAAAAAAAAGAAAGAAGTGCATTTAGCTGCAATCACATCCTTTATGAGTCTCTTTAAGCATCCAGCTGCAGAAATAGAGCTCTGATATCTTTTATCAGACTTCTCCCGCTGAGCGATGTTTGATTGTCCAACCAACTGTGTTTCCTGCTGAGTTTTAATCGCAGAGGAAAGAGAAGCCGGAGCCTCGTTAGAAAGGTTATTTGCTCATTAAAATAATAAAAAAGGGGGCGAAGGAACGCTGTGTTTGCTCTCGAGTGGGGCTCGTGACACCGCCTGATGCCCAAACTAAAGGACCCAAACTTGACGGTTTAACTTGGTCTCTGCAGGCACCAGAATCAGCAGCTTCACTCAGGCCGACCTGGCGTCTCGCAGCGTCCAGTACGTCCACACCAGCGAGGAGGAGAAACACGCCGACCAGTTCTCCTTCACCGTGTCAGACGGCAACAACGAGGTGAGTCTAAAGTAATATCTCATCCACCAGGACAAATCGTTCTTCCCATTGTTAGATCTTTTGTTAGATACCTTAACGAACCCCATCGTGTCAGGGGGAGCACTAACGACACCCATAACGAGGGGGAGGAGCAACAAACCTCCAGTTGAAACCGACACTCAGGTGTTAATGATTCCTTAAGGATGTAAGTATCTGGAACTCCCAGCTAGTCAGTCAGGACTGATGAAGCCTCTTGGATGAAGGTGGAACGTTTTCAAGAAACTCAAAAAAGTCCAGCTGCTACGAATAAACTACAAGAATTCCCGTTGTTAGGTTCCCTCTGCAATGTAGTTGTAAATGGGGAAACTGCATAATCAAAATGAGATTAATGGGGTAAAAATGGGTCTTTATTTTTTTGAAGGTTTGACCCAAAGCACAACGAATGTGGGAGTCGTTAGTTTTTGTAAGGGGTGGTTTAAAAAAGAAAGAAGGAAGACTAACTTGGTTCTCACATTCGGACACTCGTGTTTAAATATCATGTATAGACACATGAAGTTTCGAGTTTAACAGCTTTAATGTGCCGCTGTCGGTAAAATAAATACGTTAACACAACATTCCTGTCTTTGCAGCAGCAGCACAAACAGAATCAGAAAAAGCTTTATTGCCAAGTGGGCTTGCACACAAAAGCAATTTTTCTCGGTTACATGAAACTCACGCGAAGGGTTACAAGACAGCAACAGAGTTAGTCAGTAATAAATAGAAAAACTTCATCCAAAGTCCTAAGAAGTACAATAACAATAGCTTTAGCCGTAAAAAAAAAAAAAACAGAATTTACTACAAAAAAACACACACACACACACAAAAAAAAACCCAAACAGTGGCATTATTTTTACATGAAAGATCAAATAAATCCCAGTACTGAAAGAACTGCACATAGACTAAACTATGAGTCCATTGTTTGAAGAGTCTATTTGTGGCTACGATCTCCTCTCCTCAAACTGACATTACATCTTTCTCTACACAGCGATTCAAACATCTACATGCTTCTAAACTTTCTGTAGTGCAGATTCGTATCCAGCAGGGTGATGCAAAGCTTTTTTTCTTCTCGAAAGGCTGCACTTAACAAAGAAAGTTAAACCACCTTCAAGATTCCTGTTATCTCTGACTGGGGTTTTAGTTTTTGTCAAGCCAACTCACACAAAGAAAGCCTGGATATGTCAAACTGGCTTCATAGTAAACCCCGCTGGTTTTTGTTGAGGACAACAAACGAGCAAGTTTTCATATCAATCCATAACTCCGTCTATACGCAGACGACACTCTTCTATACTGCCTTTCTGATACTGCACTGTCGGCCATTCAATCTCTGGAACGAGCAGAACATTGAGAGAGTCTATAAATATCAAGGCGTCTGTCTGGACTGAAAACTCACATTTAAGTTTCATATCGATAAATTCATCTGCAAAAAATCTAATATTTTTACAGAAGCGGAGCCGCATTTTTCTGTATTTGTCAGAAATAATCGAAGCAGCCTTCTTGTTCCGACAGAGATGTCATCTACAGAAACGCCTTCATTTCCACTCTGAAATCTTTGGATTCAGTTTAAAAATGTCACAACACATAACTTCCTGGTTGAATCCATCCCAAAATAACTGTTTTTAACACTTGAAGTCTTGCAGGAAACGGTAAATCTGGGTGCAGCCGTGTCTGTTGACCAGTTTACATCCATGATCAGCGACTACGCTGCCTTTCAGTGTGTTTGTTTTGAGCTTTGCTCCGTCCTTCGTGGTCTCGTTGATTGTTTGTCTCGTTGACTGGTCTCTCGACATCGTTGCAAACAAGGACTCGCTCTCAACGATCCCTCGAGGTTTAAATAAAGCTTGAATGAATGAGTTCGGGGACGCCGGGTGGAGATTTCCGACCTGGATGAGCAGATCGAGTGTCGGCCGCAGAGTAACCAGACGCTGCCCCGGTTTATTCCAATTTAGGAGTAATTACGGAGTCGAGTGTGGACATGAATTATGTATCTGAGCAGTTTAATCTAGCTGCAAAGGACAAAAACAAGCCACAACAATAGGAAAACAATGTGTGTGCTGTTTCTGTGTTTGGTTTTTTATTTGCAAGAAACTCGAACTCTAACTAATGTTACAATGACAGTAAAATTCTGGCACCTCATTTTAATTTAACAATAAACTACTTTATACTGTAACTAGACTTCTTAAATCATGTCAAATTCAACATTAAAGTGCCGACAAGGATACGACAAGCTGTGCTTTATGCATTGGAAGCATTAATTCAAAGCGGCGATTGTCATCTAATCAATATATCTTAGAAAACATTATAACTGTAAATAACATCCACATCAAAAAACTCTCTTTTGATAAAAAGGCAATTCATTCTTTCATGATTTAAATGTTAAATTACATTATTTTTAGTGTTTTGAAATCAGAAAAGAAATTTGTAATTGTACAGATTTTTGCTGTTATTTGAAAGGAAAGTTCTGCAATTTAGAAGAGAGTAATAGTGAATATTATAAAGATTATTATTGTTAAATTGCAAAGAATTTATAGTGAATTTTGAGGAAAAAAACAATCATTTACATGTTGACCGTAAACATAAAAGGCCCAAACTGTACATAAAGTCCACATCACACTGTTTCACTGTATTTTAATTAGAAAAAAATATTGACATGTCAGAAAACTAAATATTAGGCATCGAAAAACAGTTTTTTAGCTTTTTTCTATTTTATTAAAAATTATAGATAATGTGAAATCACAGACAATGTGTTAATTTACGTATAAATTGTATGTTTTTGTTTTTGAAAGCATAAACAGGATTTTCATAGATGGTAGTCTGTTGTTTTGTTTTGGTTTTTTTTACACTATTTTATTGTGTTTTAATTGTTATTTGAAAGAAAAACAAAGTTGTATATTAAGGACTGAAAATCAACTCTTATTTTACACATTTTCTTTCATTGTTTTGTTAAATTACAGATCATATCTGGTGAAATCACAGAAAAAAAAATCCATAATATCCACATCAAAAATCTTCTAAATTCTAATTAAACAGCAAAAAAAATAAAAGAGAATGTTTCACCTTAAAATGTCACTTTATTTTTATTTATTTATTTATTTTGCTGCATAGAAATAAGAAATTTTCAAAAAACGATTATTTTACCGTTATTAGCTGATATTTTTGACGTTTTTGCAGCTTTTGAACGTTACAACATTCCACAGCTTTTCTGGCTCCTTTGCTTCCAATATTTTACGTTTTTTTTCCTCCTTTCTAACTGTGTAGGATGCCAGAAGTTTCCAGTTACATAATCAGACATTAGGGACGAGGCGGCGGCGGCGTGAACGAGATTCAAGCTTGAGCGCTTCTCGACAATAACGAAGCCGCTCGGCTCCAGTAATGAAGTCAGTCCTCTGCTTCCTGATTAAACGGGTCATTAAAAGTTTTCCAACCTACAGCCCAGTTATTCCTCTCTGGCGTATTTGTGGAATCCAAATATAAAACCAAATGTAAATGAACACATTTCAGAGATCTGCTAATCCGGACTAACGAGGACCAGGAGGACCTGAGTAAACACGTGAGGAAGGTCGCTCGGCCTTCACGGCCGGCTGCCGTTTGTTAACTCGCTCTGCTTGGCTTTTAAAAGTGCTGCATATTTATGATCAGGTGTTTTGCATGAAGGTTAAAGAGGTTTTCCTGCATTTTAAATGGAAGCAGAATGTTTCACTCACTTTGCTGGAGGGAGCGAAAAAACAGAAGCTGCAGTTTGAGCTATTTATGGGTTTAAACGTCTCCATTAGTCGAGTTTCTAGCAGAGTATGGAGGGTTCAGCAGTTTTCTTAACGTGTCCAATGGGATCCAACAACAGCTGAGCCAGAAATTCTACTTTTATGAAGAAGATTTTTCCTCATTTATATTTTTACTAATATTAGTTCAATATTTTTACATGATTTACTGTAAAATTACACTTTTTTTTTCTTTTTATTGGTATGTAAATTAGCAACAATTTAAATCATATTACAGGTATTTGCTGTAATGGCAAGAAAAAAGAAAGAAAAACGTAATTGTGATTTTCCCTTTTTTGGTAGATTACATATTTTAAAGAAAGAAAGAAAAAAGTTTTATTTTACATGTTGCCTAAAAAGTAACTGTACATAATAAAACTGTACAAAGTGCCCACATTTACAATCTCTGTTTTCACTAATGGTGATTAAATGTTTGTCTAATGTGTACAATTAAACATTTTTACTGTATTTACATTAACATTAGAAGAGTTGAAAAATGGTAAATAACTTTTGACCTGTTGTTTTGCCTATTCTGGTCATTTACGGGTAATATCTGGTTTTTAGATATTTAAAAAGCTGCAAACGTATTTTTTAGTTCTGCACTTTATCTGACTTTGTTAACTCCATGATCGTGATTCCTTAGTGTTAGTTTTTGACAGCTAATATTCTCAGGCAATGAACAAACACTCGTTGAGGCAGATTTATTGAAGACGTATGACTGTGGTGGCGTCTGCGTCCTCAGGTGGCCCAGACCTTCTACATCACCATCAAGCCGGTGGACGACTCGCTGCCTCTGCTGCAGGTTCCAGGTATGAGGGTCCAGGAGGGCGTCAGGAAGACCATCACCGAGTTCGAGCTCAAAGCCACCGACGCAGACACCGAGGTACGAATCTCTGAAAGTCTTTACTATCGTTTCTTCTTTTAACCACTTTGGAGAAGATCACGAGCTCCTGATGAATGTTTAAGACGTTCTCTAATGACTAAGTCCTTTTTTTATTGGCTTCACTTCCTCGTCACTTGACTTGAATCAAACTTTTTTTAAAATCCTAAATTAAGTCATCTCTGTGTGTCAAACTGACATATTTAGACATATTTTTTTTACACAGAAATTAGACTTTCCTGCCTTAAAATGTCTTAGATGTAACTCTGCACTGCTGCTTAGCTTGAGCACACCAGCTCACCTGCAGCTGTAAAACTAATTAAATTAATTAAATCAGTAATAAATGTTCAAACCAGAAACCGATCTTGAAGAAGAGGAGTGATACAAAAAGTCCCACCCAACAAATGAACAGGGTCGGTTCCTTAGATTTGTTATATATGACATATTTAAGTCTTAATTTGTGGTTTTGCCTCCTTATTTTGCAAAAACAAAACAAAAACAAATGAAAAAACATAGTTTTCACTGCAGAGAGTCTTTGCTCCATTGCGTTAGACGCCTCATTTCCAACACAGACACACAAGAAAACGCTGATAAAATCAGCAATAAACTATTAAAAAGTCACATCCTGCAGTAAGCAGCAAACCCATTAAGAGTAAATCGGGCAATTAAGATTTAAAACAAGGTGAATTGAGTAAAAAAACAACAGCTGGAGGTGAAATTTATTAAATTAAAAACTTAAATTACCCTCTGGATGCTGTTCTAGCCTGCAGGTGCGCCGTGAATAACTCACATCATTCGACAGCAGCAGAGCAACGATCCAGTCGGGGCTGTAGAGATTCATTTATTAGTTGTCAGCGATTAAATTAATTGCTTGATGAATTAATTGGAAAGAAAAGAGTGTTGAAAAATCTCTGATTCCAGCTTCTTAGATGTGAACATTTTCTGATTTCTCGCCTTCTTCATGATAGTAATCTGAATATATTTTGATTTTGGACAGTTTGATCGACATGTTTCACCATTTTATGGCCAAATAATCAAGAAAATAGTGCACAGAAGAATAGAGATTGAAAAGAAATGGTTTGTTGCAGCCTTGAATTGACTATGATTTGAGGTTCTTTTCATTTTCTAGGAAAGCCTTTGAGTTGTGAATCTATTTAAATGCTAACAATAGTGGCAGAGTTGAGACTGTAAGTGCAAGATACAGAAAAATTATTTTGATTGTTAATGCAAAATAATAACGACGACTCTTTCTCGAGCCGTAACGTCCTTTAAAACGTTTCCCCGTCTTCACCTCTGGTCCGTTTCCCCCTCCAGGCCGAGTCCATCGTCTTCTCGGTGGTCCAGCCTCCTCGCCACGGCACCATCGAGCGCACCATCAACGGGCAGCACTACCGGCAGACCGGCACCTTCACCATGGACGACATCTACCAGAACCGCATCAGCTACAACCACGACGGCTCCAACTCGCTGAAGGACCGCTTCACCTTCACGGTGGCCGACGGCACCAACCTGCTCTTCATGGTGGAGGACGGCGGCAAAGAGGCGAGTGGAGGCATCTGTGGCCGGACTGTGTGTCGGTTTGTGGGCGTTTTTATTGCAGCCGGCTGATCGAAATAGCGGCGTTGACCGTTGACCTTTTCCTGACAGCGGGAGTGAATCAGAGGTTTGTTGGTCTTCTGTCTTTGTGAGGACTCGGTTCAGTTACAGAGCTGCAGAGCGACGTTCTTCTAAAGTGTAAATGGAGAGGGGAAAGACAGGGCTGTCTCAGAAAGTGTGACTAGTTATCGAAAGCAAGATCATTTAGGGAAAATAGCATCATTTTGAAAAGGTAAGACGTTGCTGGAAAGGTTTTACAGTCTTGAAAAGGCAGGAAATTCTTGAAAAGTGTAAACATTTATGGAAAGAAATGACATTTTGAAAAGGTAGAACTTTCCTGGGAAGTAAAAATATTTCTGGAAAGCAGGGCATTTTTGAAAAGGTAGGAAGACTCTGGAAAGAGTAGACATTCGTAGAAAGGTGAAAAATTCTGAGAAAGTGTAAACATTTATAGAAAATCAGCGCAGTTTGAAAAAGTAGGACATTTTTTAAATAATAGGACATTCTTGGAAAATGTAAACATTCAAAGAAAGTAAGATCATTTTGAAAAGGTAGGGAATTATTGGAAAGAACATTAATGGATAAAAAATGGACAGTTTGAAATGGTAGGACATTTTTAGAAATGTAAGAAATTCTTAGAAAGTGTAGACATTTATTGAAAGTTAGATAATTTAGGGAAAGTAAGATCATTTTGAAAAGGTAGGACATTCTTGGAAATATGAGACATTCTTAGAAAGGTATCACATTCTTAAAAGGAAGGGAATTCTTCAGAAGCGTAAGCATTTATGGGGGAAAAAATGACATTTTGAAAAGGTAGGACATTTTTGGAAAGGTACAACTTCTTGGAAAGTCTAAATATTAATGGAAAGCAATGACATTTTTGAAAAGACCGGGCGACTACAGAAAGGTTAGATATTCTTAGAAAGCTGAAACAATCATAGAAAGTCTAAACATTTATTAAAAGTGAAAACATTAATGGAAAGAAAGCACATTTTGAAAAGGTAAGATGTTTTTGAAAAGATAGCACATATTTGGAAAGTGAACACATTTATTGAAAGTAAGGGCATTTTGAAAAGGTAGGATATTCTTAGATGAGACATTTTTAGATAAGTATTGCATTCTTGAGTAGGTAGGTAATTCTTGAAAAGTGTAAACATTTATGGGGGGAAAAAAGTTACATTTTGAAGTGGTAGGACGTACATTTTGAAAAAGTGTGATATTGTAGGAAAGATAAGTCATTCTTGGAAAGCGTAAACATTTATGAAAAGTAAAATGTAGTTAAAATGACCAAAGAACAAAGATCCCAGATGGTCTACAGTCCAAAACATATCTTTTTGATTTATTCTTGATGAATTAATAATATACTTCAAAATTGCAACAAAAACGCACAATTATGAACACAAAATCAGCTTTTGAGACCCTCCAGTATTTTTTTTTGTAATTCCTTTTCTCTTTAATTAAAATAACCAGCAACAGGCAGATATCAGTGGATATTATTTCTGCTTTTATTTGTCTGTGTATCAATATAATTAGGAATTAGACTTTGATTTGCATTTTTAGATGCTAAGAACATGTTGTAAGTTCTATTGGTGTTAAAAATCTCTTGTAAAGGTGTTCCCCAGGGAACCTCACTGGGTCCCCTATCGGTTGCATTACAAAGAGCTAATTATGAAAACATATGCAATCGTGACAGGGTGTCTAACATTCACAAAAACAGCCTTCTAATCAATCCTGTCTGTCGTTTTGTTGTGGGATTCATAAGCTTCTATTGCAACCTTAACTCAGACTCCACCGAAACGTCAAAAAATAGTTGTTATTGGTTGTAACTTTTGATTTTAAACCCTCTCATCTGTCTTATTTAAAAAATTACAGTTAAAACAACTTGACTTCAAAAGGTAATAGGATTTAAAGCTGCTGTAGTCTAAGACGGGCTTTAGTTTCACCCTTCAGTGGTTTGTTTGCAAGGCTGCACCGGTAATCACTCACCTGGAACGCATTGCATAAAGGTCCTCGCAAGTGTGGAGCCATAAAGGTGTGTGTGTGTGTTGTTAATGTCAGCTTTATGGCGGTAGTTATGAGCGAGCCTCAGGGCGAATTGACTCCTCTGCTTGTCAATTTAGCCTCTCGGCCGCCCTCCACCACCTGCCGTCACTAATAGTCCACATGATTAAAGTGAATGACAGCGCGCAGGTATTGATATCCCCCAACGCACTCGCTTCCTGTGTTTATTATCCCTCCATCACCTGAAGATGTTCGGCTGCTCTCGTCCTGCAACTCTCAGGACATTTCGTGGCATTATCGCTGCAGGTTTCTGTTCCCAGCGGAGCCGCCCTGATATTAAATAATGCATGAGATGCTGTGAAGCGCGCAGACGAACGCATCCGTCAAATGTCAGAATTGGCCTCAACAGCAGCTGCGTGATGACAAGATGCTCTTTCAGAAACCGTGAATATTGGGGAAGCTCATCTGACTCAGGAGGGGAATCAATAAAGTAAAAACCTGCAGCTCTTGTTGCTGTCGCTACAATGACGTGAACCAAAGTCTGCGTACTCGTATACTTGTAAAGATCACGTATACCATGACAGTCTTGAGTTTCCAGCAACTCCTTCAACGCATCGAAACACGAGTCAGTCACAGAAAAACAATCATTTTGAATTTAGTTTATTTTATAGATTTATTACAGGTCTCCTGGAAATATGGCAAAATCTGTTGGGTCAAAAATATACATACCGTACAACTCAACTAGGTTCTTTTGGTTTCTAAAAGCTTCTGGTTTTTCTTTGACTCATCTGGACAGAATTGGTGCAACTCAACTAAATTTGTTGTCTTTCTGACATAAATGTGTTTCTTCATCACAGTCCACGAGTTCTTGATGGGGTTTGAGACTAAAACCTTCTATTGAACCATTTCTTTACCACTTTTGGTGTTTGGGCTCATTGTCTCGTTGAAACACCCAACTGTGTCCAAGATCAACCTTCTGCTGATGATTTTAGGTTTTTCCTGAAGAATGTGGAGGTGATCCTCCTTCTTCATTGTTCCGTTTACTTTGTGTAAAGCTCCAGTTCCACTGGAACCAAAACAGCCCCAGAGCATGATGCTGCCACCTCCATGCTTGACTGTTTGGTGTTCTTGGGTTTAAAGGCCTCAAATTCTTTCCTCCAAACATATTTCTGCTCATTGTGGCCAAACAGCTCAGTTTTTGTTCCATCTGACCACAGAACTTCCCTCCAGAAGGCCTTTTCTTTGATCAGCAACAACTTTAATGTGGCTTTGTATTCATTAATGACCTGCTTTTTGGTGACTCTTGACCATCCTGACCAAATGTCTAAATGGTGTTTGTGCTTTTTGCAGGAATTGCTTTAAGTGGAGACTCTTTACAGTTAAACCTGCCCATAATTTTAGATATTTAGCATCTAGAACGTAGTTCCCACCTTTACTGAGTCAAAACTCTGTGCCATAGAAATTCAGAACAGTGTGTCCTCTTTTCTGTGTATTTTTACCTTTTTTCCATGTGTTAAGTGTGTAATTCTGGCACTATTGCAGGAATCTTGTAAGCGACTCCTTTGACTACCCCCCAGAAAATGACATTTTAGTGTTTTAGTTGGGTTATGAGACTGAGGATGAACTTTTCAGCATCAGAAATCAACCTGGGGCGACTCTAATATCTGACTGAAGATTGCACCCTTGTTTCGGATAGCGTTTCTGCAACTCACCGTTGGTCATATTGGGATTTATGTGGTATATACCTCAAAACTTGGGCCAATAAAACCAAAAACTATCTACTTATGCATGTATAGACACATGGAGAAGTAACTGAGAGAAGATATATTTGTCGTTTTTTTTTTTTTTTTTTTTAAATACCCATTAAATTCATTACAAAAACTACATCCGCCATCGTTTAACGTCTGTTTTTTTTTTTTGGTTTTCCAGATCGTGACAGCAGCTCCCCAGAAGTTTAAGATCGATATTCTGCCTGTCGACGACGGGACACCACGAATCGTCACCAATCTGGGGCTGCAGTGGCTGGAATACATGGACAACAAGGTACACGTCCTCAAATACCTCATGTTTTCTGGTGGTTTGTGAAGTTTAATAGCAGCAAAGCGAGGACCACTGATGGAGATGTTTTTCTGATTTATTACTTCTTATCTGTCACCAGTAGCACAGTGAGTTGTTTTTTAAGTTTTTTAAAGTGTAAATATTCTTTAAACGGCTAAATGTGACTTTGTGAGTGACAGAAAAATGCTTTACTCCACGTGAAGCTTTGATTTCTTTCTAAAAAACAAAACAAAACATGACTTTGATCATTTATGCCGAGCCTGCGTCGAGTTTTCACGGCAGGTAATTAAGTCCTGAGCGTTTCATCACTGTGGCAAATTATCATAACGTACGTAATAAGTTCTTCGAGCGCCGGGGAGGAAACAAAACCCGACTATTAGCAGGCAGTTGATCAGTTTTATAATCCTGAAGTCTTTATCCAGCCAAGGACTGACGGTGCAGCAGGTTCACGTCTTCGTGTCCTTGTTTAATGTTAATCTGTGGGCGGACGAGTGCAGGTGGAGGACGTGAATAAAGCTCATTTGTAATCCTGAGATTGGTCTTAAAAATGCAGAAACTGAGCCATAAAATACCTTCTGTGGTGTTTGGTGCGTTTATGTTGGTCGATTACAGTGTTGTAGTGAATTTACAGGCTGAATATACGTTAGAGTTCCTTTAAATTTGTCCTTTATTTGGCACTAAAGACACATTTATGCAAAAAGAGAAACTTGCATATACTCAACGACTCTCCTGGATCTTGAAAAATAATTTACTGGATCATATTCTGGATGAAACAAAGTCTTAAATGTGACACTTAATTTATTTATGTGGATCCGCTGCAGTGGTTTTAGCCTGATTTTGTTCTCTAAGTGCAGAAAATAAAACTTATCTTCCTTCGGAGCACAGATGTTTACTGTAAAAACTGTGTCATTATTGTTATTGTGTATTATGTAAATCAATGTTTTTAACTGTTATTTTATAGATTTTCCCTGTTTAATTAAATTACAGATGATATCTAGAAAAATCACAGAAAATAACTTTATGCTATTTCTAAAAAAAATAAAATTAAAAAAAAAACCTGACCAAAACTGTACATAATGGCCTCGTGGAAAATCAGTTTGAAGGTAAAATAGTAGAAAAAAATATTCTTTTTACTGTATTTAAATCATCTAAAAATGAAATATATTGTTCAGAAAGGATTGAAAAATGGTAAATCCTTTTTTTTTTTAACTGTTATTTTCCATATCTAATCTGTTTTGTTAAGTTAATAAATGATTGAATTGAAAATCACAGGGGAAAAAAATACACATTTTCATGCTACGTGTAATATTTTTTTTAAAGAAGTCAAAAGGCCAAAACTGTAAATAATGTCCACATCAAAACATCTGTATTTTTTACAAGTAATTCATATTTAGTCTTTTCACAACATGTGACCATAAAATTATATTAATATACATTTTTTTTAAATTAAAATTGGTTAAAAATATATAATTACTTTACAGATATTTGTTGTTATTTTCACCATTTTGACATTTTTGAACATTACAATATTGTTATTATCTGTTTGAGCTGCAGTTGAAGTGACGTTTGTGCATAAATCTCACCTATAATTCTGTTTTAGTGACGGATTATAACGTTTTATAGTCGTAGTTTATAGTCTTACTGCTCTGTTAGCATCATGCAATTAAGAATACATTTCTTGAATTGGATTAGAGGGTAATGAAAAGAAGAGAACAGTAAATCTAAACATGTTTATGGAACTTTGAACAATGACTCACTTTAAGGTGACTTTCCTTAAAATGAAGCTAAAGAAATGCTCATTTGAGGAGAATCCAGTGATTTAATTACATCAAACATAACCAGGGATGTTCCTTTGACTTAATTTGGATGAGCTGTGTGTTACCAGATGAAACACTTGATGTAAGTTTGTGCAACAGCTCTCCTTTCTCAGTGTTGATGTAAAACCTCTAATATTCAGTCTGAATGTGGCTCCAGTGCAGGACGTTCATGACGTTTCATTAAACTCAAATGTTTCAGGCCACCAACCTGATCACGAAGAAGGAGCTGCTGACGATGGATCCGGACACCGACGACACTCAGCTGGTTTATGAGATCACCACAGAGCCGAAGCACGGCTTCCTGGAGAGCAAGCTGAAGCCTGGAAACCCCGTCAGCACGTTTACTCAAGGTACGAGTTCAACCTCAGGGTTTTATCTGGCAGGTAGAACGTCTGCACACCTGGATAAGTCAGGTTCTACACACTCATCACGGCACATTTCTACACCGTCTTTGATATTCTGCAGACTTTACATCCCACTTTAATAAAAAATAAAGACCTGGAAATCCTAAACTGTAAAATGTATAAAATGTAATGTATTTTTTGAAGGAAAATTTCATGTTATTTTAAATATTTCTACTGTTTGTTAAATTACAGATCATTCATTATTATTATTATTATTATTATTATTATTATTATTATTATTATTAATAATAATAATAATAATAATAATAGTATATATCATTTAAATCGTTTAGGCATTTAATAAAACAGGGTGAATCTGTAAAACAATAGTTAAAATGCATGATATTAATATTGTTAAATAAACAATACAATAACAACAACAACAACAATAATAACTAGTAAAATCACAAGAAAGTCTTATTTTACATGTTAATAAGAATTTAATAGTTCAAAACTGTAAATAATGTCAACATTAAAAACAAATATTTATACAGCTAGTGATTTGTTGTTTTTTTTCTACGTTGGCTATAAAATTACATTCAACAAAATGCACATTATAATTTAAAAAATATTGTATTTAGATTAGCAAGAAAATTAGCATTTTACAGACATTTGCTGTTATTGAAGACAAAAAAAGGTTGGTACTTTTTTTTGTTAATTAATTGTTAATTTACAGATAATGTTGAGTAAAATCACAGGAGGAAACAAAAAAGTATTAATTCCTATTTTAGCTGTAAAAACTGTTAATACTGTTATTTTAGTGATAGCATTTATTCTCTTAGCGTGTGTGATAGTGTCTAATAAATTGTTATTACAGATATTTCCTGTTATTTTCACTCTTTATACAACCTTTATTGAACCTGACATTATTCCATCATGTTTTTTTTCTGCCACCGTTGCTCTCTGTCGGTGCTATTTTACAGATTTGGGTTTTTTTGTTGTTTTTGTTTTATTACAGTGATTATTCCGTCTTACTCGCCCTGATCTCTGTCAATAGAAGCAAAATTAGTGACATGACTTCAAAAACAGCCTCCCAGAGTTAATTTAAAGGATTTTTAAGTGCGTGAATTGATTATTTCCTCTCATATTAGAGACCTCAGCTCTGCTGAAGCCTCTGCTCAGTCTGGAGGGTTTCCTCTCCAACTGAGCCGAACCACAAACACAGACGTGGTTTCATCGGCGTGACGTTGCAGCGCTGCCCTCTGCTGTCCGTCCTGTACGTTCCGCTCATTCACGGAGGCTCAGGTGACACTTCAGGCTGGTTTAAAGGCAGAAGAACAAGGAGAAAAAGTCACATTTGCATTTTTTACATGTGGAAAGAGGTGACAAAACTCCCAGCATTCTCACCTGTCAGCTCCATCTCAGCTCCTCCTCTACTGGAGTCGACCGTTTATCTTCCTCTTCGCAGCCAATTTGCAGTTTTAAATCGTCGCGATGCTGCTGATGAGCTCCTGGAGGCTGCAGCCGCGGATCAACGTTGTGAAAGTGTTGATCCTGGAGGCTGCGATGCCACGAACGGCCGCTTTGATGTGGCGAACGCTGCATCTGGAGCATCGTTTTCTTAACGATAACAAATATCCAATAACTCAGCCCGAGAGAGGAAACAGGCTTCTGGTGCAGACTGTCAACACGGTGTACAAATGCTCTCATTGTGGGTATTAAAGTGTGATATTTTAGCCTCGGTGGCCTCGTCGAGCTCCGTTTTCTCTTCATCATGGAGCGCCGAGGCCTCCTGAAGGTCGTCTGCCAGCTTCTGTAGCAGCTCGTCGTTTTTGTTTGGCCCTGAGTCAAAGGATTTTTCTCGTGGACGGTGTAAATGAGCAGAAAATGTGAGCCGATGACTTTCATCTTCAATTTCAAAGCTTTTTTTTTCCTCCAAGTGCTGTGAAATGACCGCAGGCAGCAAATTATGGAATCATTACCTGACAGGAGAAACATTCCTCACAGAGGGCTTTTATTTTGTCTGTTGGTCTCCTCGCATTGAGGTGTTATTACTGCATCTGCCGGAATTATTCATATTAATTCACCTAATTAATTGGATTTTTTAAAAGCTAAAGGTGCTCAAAGACTCACAAAACTTTGCTTCAGAAATGGTGAAAAGCGACTCAGAGTTCAAAGTTAAAGTCCTCAAATTTGGTATTTACCTGAATGCACGCTGTAAAAAAAAAAACTTTAAATTATTGAAAACCTTTTATGCTAAAATGTATGTTATACAATAATGATGTAATACATTTATTTTGTATAGCGCTTTTCAAAATACTCAAGGTCGCTTTACAGGGTACAAGATAAAAACAGAAACAAGGTGAATAAAAAGCAGGTGAAATGGTGGACAAATGGTGGAATTCTGTTTTTCAAAAGCTGTAAAAATGTTGAAAATTACAGCCAATTTCTGTACAACAATTATATTTGTTGGCTGATTAAATACAAAATATTCACACGTAAAAAGAAAAAAAATGACCATTTATAAAACAAGACAAAATGTGGACATGACATTGCTTTGTTTGGGTAGTTTGTTTTATTTTATGGTCTTTTCTGTGATTTTACTGGATTTTTTCTGCAATTTAAAAAAACAGAAAAAAAATCTGTAACATAACAGTTACTTACCTTTTTTTTTTCTTTTTTTTTTTAATCCTTAATATAAATTTTTTTTTTTGCAATACCAGCAAAAACCTCTAAAATAACAATATTGTTGTTGATTTTAATAGAATAAAACATTTTACAGTCAGATGTTTAAGAGAACAAATTACAATTTGTTATTTACAGTTTTGACTTGGTTTATTACAGCGAATGAGTAAATTCATATTTGTTTAAGTAGTTATTGTCTGTAATTTAACAAAAAAAAGGGGACATTTGTAAAATAACAGTAAATTTGACCAAAAAAATTGTTAAAAACAACCATTTTTTACAGTGTAGTGAACCCTAAAAACAAATGTCTCACCAACAACAACAACAACAACAACAACAACAAAGTAACAGTTTTCTTCCATTTTCTAATTGTATAAAACCATCAAACTGTATTAAATTCTGAGAATAAGTCTT
Source organism: Stegastes partitus (assembly GCF_000690725.1). Taxonomy (NCBI): domain Eukaryota; kingdom Metazoa; phylum Chordata; class Actinopteri; family Pomacentridae; genus Stegastes; species Stegastes partitus. The sequence continues at coordinate 26,436 of NW_007579414.1, read as the reverse complement.
TGCTCTAAGATCCGTGGTATTTTAATTACATAACTATTTAATAATTAGAAGCGTAAAGACGAGTTTTTAAATACTTGAAATCCTGAACTGGAGAAAATAACTAAAAAGTGATCAGACCACTTATTTACTGTCCAACAACTTTAATGTCGTTTTAAAGTAACCAACAAACAGACTGATGCCCAGCAGCAGCAGAAGCAGCAGCAGCAGGAGTTTCTTTGTGCTTTTCCCATCAGACTCATGATGAATCATCACTGATCTGATCTCGTTCCTTTGCAGCCGACATCAACCTGGGTCTGATCCGCTACGTCCTGCATCAGGAGAACGTCCAGGAAACGATGGACAACTTCAAGTTCCTGGTGAAGGACAGCAAACCCAACGTGGTCAGCGACAACGTCTTCCACGTCCAGTGGTCTCTGATCAGCTTCGAGCACAAAAGGTCTGTATCTACTGACAACAACGTCCATGTATTCACTGTGACGGGAAAATCCATCAGAGTTACAGGACTTTCTACTCGTGTTTTTACATTTTTGTATCTGATCGACTTTACTTTCTAGAAATCTGCTTTCACTTTGACGTTTTTTGGTCCACACAGCCGTATTACGTCGACCCTAAACTGACTTTAAATAACTCGTTCCTCAGCTACAACGTGAGCGAGAAGGCCGGGACGGTGGCGGTGACGGTGAAGAGGACCGGTAACCTGAACCAGTACGCCATCGTGCTGTGCAGGACCGAGCAAGGCAGCGCCACGTCCACCAGCAGCACCGGATCCAAACCGGGCCAGCAGGACTACGTGGAGTACGCAGGACAGGTAGCTGAGCTTAACAGAGAAGCTTTACGTGGGCTTTTTTTTGTGTGTGTGTGTTTCCCCTAAAAGCAATAAAACACTTCTTTGTAAACCAACGTTGGAAAAAAACACGTCTGCTTTTAACAACAATCACTGTTTGATTCAGAGAAGATTCTCCTTTAAATTCAGTAATAATGTTGGTAAAATGATAAAACAGCTTCAAGTTGACGTCTCATCAGTGGTAGGGATTGTAAAAATTATAAAAAAGTGTAAAAAGTCTTTCTGTGGTTAATGTCATATTTTATTTTTTTTCAAATAAAAATCTGGGTGTCATCAGATGATCTGTAATTTATTTGTAGTTCAAAAATGTAATTTTTAAACTAAGAATGATGATTTTAAAAATGAGAATCAAAAAAATAATACAACACGGTCAATTTTTGTTCAGAAATCTGTCGTGTTTTTTACATTTTTTAAAAAAATTAATTTTAAACAAGAGTAAAAACAACAAAAAATAATAATTATGTGGGCTATAAAATGTTTCTTTCCAAATAAAAAAGAAGAAAACCAATCAGTATTGATATATTGGTAAATCCTTTCTCATTAAAATAATAATAAATAAATAAAAGATTATCTGATGACAAACTGATTTTTGCAGATTTTTTAAAAATCAAATCCAGTTTATTCACATAGCTTGACAAGCAAACATCAAAACAATACACAGCTTGTAAAATCAATGAGCAAAAAACTAAATAAAATAATAAAACAGTCAAAAGATGACGGAAAACTTGCAAGATCAGGTTAAAAAATTGAGATAAAGATGAAATGTTTGTTCCAGTAAGAGCAGCCAAACATCATTAAAAACTCGTCCATCTTGAGGTTATTTTTTTTTTTCTTAAGTATCTTAGCGAAGGAGGACCAGCGACCGTTCCTGACCAACCTCCGTCTCTTGTAGGTGCAGTTTGACGAGCGCGAGGACACCAAGGTGTGCACCGTGGTCATCAACGACGACCAGGTGTTCGAGGGCGTGGAGAGCTTCCAGGTGGAGCTCAGCATGCCGGTGTACGCGCTGCTGGGCGGCAACACGCGCGCCGCCGTGCACGTCAACGACACCGAGGACGAGCCGACGCTGCAGTTCGACAAGAAGACGTACCACGTCAACGAGAGCACCGGCTTCGTCCACGCCCCCATTGAGAGGAAAGGTGAGCAACATGTACCGTCTTCCTGTTTCTGCACCGAGACACCCGGTCAGAATCACATATCTGAAGTAAAAACGAAGCTCTTTTCAAAAAAACATAACTTTATATGAGTGATAATAACAATAAAAGTTTGTCTTTGTGAAACTTTCTTGCCATTGTGACCAAAAACATGCAGCTTATGCCAGAATCAGACACGAGTGTTTGGATTTTCAGCAGAGCTGTGGTGCTGTTTCTGATGTTCAAGCTGCTTGTATTTAGTATTTCTATTGTCCTTGTTTAGATTTGGAAGCCAGACTGCGACTAACACGACTTGTGTGGGTGTTATATGCAGGAAAATGATCAGTGACGTACATGACATCTGATCTTTGTGATCTTGGGAAGGAAAATTGAAAGAATAAAACTCAAATCAGTGTTTACAAGGCCACAGAGTCACACAAAAAGCTGTTTTTTCATCTTTTATGAAGCAAAACAACTAATTATCTGTTATAGTTCCAGATCCACACCTTTGTCTTGCATAAACACGCAGCTTTTAAACAGGATTCATATCATTTTTTTTGCAGATTTCAAGTTGTTTACATGATATAATACATAACCTTGCACATTCTCAGGGGATTAATTTTCACATTCCTGCACACTGCACATATTTCTCGTACTTTTCCTCACTTTTTTTAATAATTCCTTGCATTTGCTACTCAAGCCTTTGATTTGTATTTTGTTCAAATAAAAAATTAAAGGATTTGTAATTCATGAATCTCGATTAACAGCGTTTTTATCAAACAGCGATGTTTGACATAATAAAAATAAAGTTTTTCAATTCAAATACATTTTGGTGGACGACCAAATTAAACTGAACTTAAACAACAAAAATGTTTATTTTTCGTCTATATTTATCTGCGTTTTTAATCTGTCCACCACATTCACAGATCAAAGTGCAGTTATAACGATTATATTCAACATTTTAAGGCTTTTTTGTCTTAAAACTCTTTGTTGAACACAACCATGGAGAAGCTTCGCCTGCAGCTCTTTGCATGAAGGAGACTTCACTTCAGTTTTAAATTTTGTCAAAATGGCCCCTGTGGACTTGTGGCATCAGGTTTTGATAAGTCTTCCATTAGTGTTCACCAGACTTTCTTGATGTCACTCAGTGCATCCTGTGCATCTTCCTCTCACCAACGAACTTTAGGTGCATTTTGCAGTTAAAGTTAATGAATTACTAACAATGAGGAGGTCGGGCCAGATGGATGGACGACTGAAGAGGAGGCTGTTGTTCCTGTTTTACACTGAGAGCATCTTTTCTTTCAACTTTAGCTCCCTGTTTATTATTGTAACCATAGAAACGAAGGTTCGCTGACCTAAACGATGTACTTATTTTAACCCAAAGCAGGATCTGTCCCTGGATCTGTCAATCTGAACCTAAACGGCGACAGCAAGGCTCAAGGAGCTCACTGCTTTTATCCGCAGGTCAAACACGGTCAGCTGATTTGCAAAATGACGAGCAGGAATGAAAACATCTGGTTTCCAGTTAAGACATGAGAACCAGCGATCGGGTCCCTTAATCCTGTACAGAAACAGGATTAAGGGACCCGATTGCGAGTGTCAGTGTTACTGATGTGCCAGAAGTTAGGGAACTGAGGAGGGTGTGATTAAATGCGTTACTTTTTTCACGCGTTATTTTTTTCCGTAACTATTTAATCGATATTCTGCTCTAGAGGTTTGCAGTCAATTGTACAGTAATTAGCTGTTAAAGTGTAAAAATACATTAAAATACTGACAACCACAGCTGCATTTTTACAGGATTCTCTCTAGTGTGCATTTCTGATTTTTTATTTTTTATTTTTTATTCCCGCCTTTTCCCCCCGTTAGGCGACGCCTCCAGCACCGTGTCGGCGCTCTGCTACACCGTGGCCAAGTCGGCCCAGGGCAGCAGCCTCCACGGCCTCGAGTCCGGCTCCGACTACAAGAGCCGCGGCATGACCACCGACAACCGGGTCGTGTTCGGGCCCGGCGTCAGCATGTCCACCTGCGACGTCAAGCTCATCGACGACAGCGAGTACGAGCTGTCCGAGGAGTTCGAGCTGGTGCTGTCGGACGCCTCCGACAACGCCCGCATGGGGGACGTGTCGGTGGCCAAGGTGGTGATCGACGGGCCCAACGACGCCTCCACCGTTACCCTCGGCAACGCCACCTTCACCTTCAGCGAGGACGCAGGTAGGAGCTGCTGTCTTACATCCAACAGTTTTTTCTAGATTTTCAAAGGAATGAGGAGTTTTTTTCTCTTTGAACATTAAAGGAAATGTGGAAAGTTACTGATTTTAAGGACACAATTACAAATTTGTCATCCACAACAGCTTTCATCCCAATCAAACATGCAAAAGTATGTACATTTATATTAAAGATGGTCAAAATAAAGGTTTTTCTTCAAGAAACTTTAACTTTCCTTGTAATTGGGACCAAAGAAATGCAGCTTGTACCATAATCAGGCATGACATTTACAATTATGCTGTTTATAGTTGGTATTTCTGACATCCTTGAGTATGTATGGAAGCTAGACTGTAATTAATATGACTTATGTGGGTTTTTATGGAGAAAAAATAAGGTAAAGCGGTAATAATCCCAAAAATCAAGTCATTTTGATGCATTAGATACGTTTTAGTCCCAATTTAAGGGTCCAGTGACTTTGTGACGACTGCAGTATAAGAGTTAAACTGGTCCTTTAAAGATGTTTTAACAGGTAAAAAGGATAAAGAGCAAGTAAAATAATGCCAAAACTTATAAAAGATAGTACTGTATTGTAATAATAAAGGTCTGTCTTTGTGAAACTTTAATATTTCTTGTAATTGGGACCCAAAAAAAAGCAGCTCATACCATAATAAGGCCTGACATTTACAATTAAAGGCATCGTTGTAGTGCTGTTTCTGATGTTTTGGCTGTTTATGTTTAATATTTCTAACATCCTTGAGAATATTTGGTAGCTAGACTGTAATGAATAAGACTTGTGGGTTTTGTATGTGGAAAAAAGAAATGAAAGTGCTTATAATATGACACTGATGGCTGAAATCAAGTCATTTTGATGCATGAACAACATTTCAGAGCCAATTTAGAGGCTCTAGTCATGTTTTAATAAGTGGAAACTGCAATATATGAGCAGAACTGGTCCTTTAAAGCTGTTTTAACAGGTAAAAACAACTGCATTTGTTATAATGTGGGACACAGAGCAGGCAAAATATATTACATATTTCTATTATATTTGGAAGCTGGACTGTAATTCATGTGACTTGAGTGGGTTTCATGAGTAGAAAAACTGAATTAAAGGGGTTCTAATCTTTAAAATATAACCTAAATTAAGTCAGTTTAATGTATAAATTACTTTTCAGTCCCAGTGTAGGGGCTCTAGTCACTTTTTGACAAGTAGAAAACTGCATTATGTCAGTTAAAGTGGTCCAGAGCAGGTGAAATCATGCAGAAACTTAAAGATAATACAAGTGTACCTAAAGTATGCGTCTGAAATGTAATCTAGAGTTTACATGTCTTATTTCACATTAATCATCAGTCTCTTATCGTTTTTCAGCTCCTGTTTATGTTGCACTCTGTTGTTTTTTTCGTTGTTTAATTTGCTTTGGGACAGAAAACATGTTTTGAAGCAGCAAACAGGCGACGCATATTGTTCTAAACTCTGTGTAATTAGCAGAGCTGGCGTTTCCGCTGTTCCTCGTCTCTCTGCTGAGCCTGTTCTTCCTCTTAGTTGCCCTCTGACACAGCTTTAATCCTGGATAAAGGCATCGGCCGTGCAGCGCTGAACCGTTGGCATCATTAGCCGTGGCGAAATTAGCTGCAAAATTCAGCTTCTCGCTCAATTTATTCTGCTGCTATTAATTAGCTCCCAACCCGAAGGACTTTGAAATTGCAGACCAAAGCGGAGTTTGCGACCCAGGGCCCGTTGAAGGTCATCTCATTTCGTATCATCCTGGTTGTCAGGAGAGAAAAGCCTCGGGTTACATCTGGTTTTAGAAATACCCGGCTCACCGTCTTTGCATTTCCTACATCTGTATCAACTGCTGCTGTCAAAAAAAGCAAAAATGTCCCGTAAAAAAAAACACCATTCCCGTTTTTCATGTGTTTTTAACCCTGCATTTAATGTTTTACCGTCACCATCCAGGCACGATTGAGATACCGGTGCTGCGCCACGGCAGCGACCTGTCCTCCCTCACCTCCGTCTGGTGCGCCACCAGGCCGTCGGACCCTCCATCGGCCAGCCCGGGGGTCGACTACATCCCCAGCTCCAAGAAGGTGGAGTTCAAACCTGGAAAAACCGAAGAGGTACCGACAGAAACATTCATTATTCCACTTTTGGATAGCAAAGTGGGAGCTGGATTGGAGTTAAGTCTTTAGGATTAGGAGCTTTACACGGATAAATGTCAATTAGGTAGTTGGATAAGAAGCATACAGCAGTGTTTAGACTATGTTTAATCATTACCAGAGCTCACTAACACCAAGGTTCCGCTCTAACTACCAGGAAATCAAATATTGACCCATTTTACAAACCTCTGGCCTCCTTTTTTTTTGACAGACCTGCAGTTTGACCATCATGGACGACGTCCAGAACCCGTCCATCGAAGGATCTGAGTCTTTCATCGTGTTCCTCAGTTCACCTCAAGGCGCTGTCCTGCAGGAACCCTACGAGGCCAACGTGGTCATCACCGACACCTTCCAGGACAGTACGTACACAGCTGAGGAATGCTAGCTGCAGTTAGCATAGCTTGCAAGATGGATTCCCACTTTAAAAATCCATAAATTATGCAGGAAAAAGGATTAAAACAAAAAGTAATTTCAGCTGCATTGTTTACTCAAGCGTTGCTACGTCCTGTCTAAGCGTAGGACACAACATCCTACTTTAGTGGACATTAGCTAACTAGCAGTAATGCTGACAATGACTGATTCAGTAAAAAATAAGGAATGCCAAGCAAAAATGCAATGCAGAAATTAACTTTATGGAGTCAAAAACCATCAAAAGAATGTCCATTTTCATGCTTTGCCTCATAAGCTCAATGTGTTTTTTCATTTTTAGCTAGCTAATGTTTATAAGGTTGTGTGTGCAAACAGTCCAACTCAGTCAGCTAGCAAAAAACAGCCATTCCCCGAAGGAAAAGCGTCCAGTTAAATGATTAAAATACAAATTACACTGACCTGAAGTTGAAATGTAGACTTCTCACAGCCATCTTTGCATCCCTCAGTTCCCAGCATGCAGTTTGAGAAGAGTGCCTACACTGTGAAGGAGAAAGACAACGTCCTCCACATCCCCATCTTCCGGACCGGTGACCTGTCCTTCAAGTCGTCGGTTCGCTGTTTCACCAGAACCATGTCGGCCATGGTGATGGACGACTTCGAGGAGAGAAGAAACGCAGACGAGTCGCGCATCACTTTCCTCAAAGGAGAGAAGGTGACATGTTGATCCTCAGTGGGCTGAAATGTTGTACAGTGTTTGTTCTCGGTATCTACACATCAGTGTGTTTGTTTATTTCGTAGGTGAAAAACTGCACAGTTCACGTAAACGACGACTCCGTCTTCGAGCCTGAGGAGGAGTTCCAGGTGCATCTCGGGACGCCGCTCGGCGACCACTGGAGCGGCGCCATGGTGGGCGTGAACGACATCGTCACCATCACCATCACCAATGATGAAGATGGTGAGTAGACGCTAGGTCACATGAAGTACTGATGGAGCCTTTAGTTTAGTTAGTAAGAAAAACTGAGTAACCTTCATTTGTCTTCTTCATTTACTTGGAGAAAGATGTAAATGATGGTTTGATGGGGTTTTGTTGAGCATCTTCATCAGTTTTGAAGTGTACAAGTGTAATTTAGTCTCACACATTATGTTTTAGCAGCACGTGGACAGAACCTAATGTGTAAACCAATATCTTTAAAATGTATAAAAAGTGCAAAACACCTGCAGCGATCCTTGTTGCTGTCAATTGTTTGCGTAAATAATGTTTTTATGTAACTGTGGCTGTCATAAATTGCTTGTACATGTATGAGATGAGATCAAAAATTCCATCCACAGTGTAGTAATCTCCTTGTGCAGCGATACACTGCTCCCAGTGCTCCTTCAACTCTCCCCCGATATCGAGTACCGTCTGCGATGAGCGCTGAATCTCCTCAAATTTGTCAAAACATCAAACCCCAACAATGAATTGCAATTTTGGAGAAGAGTAAGATGTCTCAGGGACTCAAATCTGGCAAGAAGAGAGCACCGATTGTGTTGCAGTGGTGAAAAAACTCTTGTCTCTGAGACTGCAGCTTTTCCACTTTAAAAACTATTGTATCTACTCTTGATGGTAGCCGCTAGCCCACCTCTGGTCTCCTATGATGATCCTCTACATGCAGGTTGGAGCATCTCAGTAGATAACTGACACAGAATTGGATGTTTGCTCTCTGTGAAAGTTAGAGATCCACGGTGAAATCACAAATACATGCCAGCAAGTTGTCAAGAAACCTAACAATTGTTCATTTTTATAACAGAATGTCACACATAACCACAAATGTTACTGCTGTCCTCATACATATTTGTTTTTTGTTTTTTTTTGTATTTTTTCCCTGCGATTCTCTGTTGTCTATTGGCATTGTATAGAAAGATGTTTAATATAAATCATCATTAAGGGTGTGTTAACTTGGTAATGCCAGTTTGTTACAATTGGTACAACAAGCTGACACAGCTAGCCTCACATTTAAAATATTTCATTATCAATACAAATTGGATGGATTAGAAACAACTCTCAGCTCAGCTTCAAAACAGTTTCAACAAAAACTGGATATTATAAACTTCAAGAAGGTCGGATTTCCTGCAAGACTGTTGCTTTAGTTGTATCTGGATACATAGCTATGACTTAAACAGTGTTTTATATCTCCTCCCGTTCTTCCAGCTCCCACCATCGAGTTCGAGCAGGCGTCCTATCAGGTCAGAGAGCCTCCAGGTCCAGACGGCATCGAGGTTCTCAACATTAAGGTGATCCGTCGCGGCGATCTGGACCGAACATCCAAGATCCGCTGCAGCACCCGGGACGGATCGGCCCAGTCCGGGGTCGACTACAATCCCAAGAGCCGTGTGCTCAAATACACCCCTGGTCAGTGTCAAAAACACCTCACATGACAAATCCTGAAAAAACATCTAATATATACATATCAAATATCCAGATTTATTTTATTTTTTTCGATTTCCCAGGAATGGACCACATTCTGTTCAAAGTGGAGATTCTGTCCAACGAGGACAGGGAGTGGCACGAGTCCTTCTCATTGGTTCTTGGCCCCGACGACCCGGTGGAGGCGGTGCTTGGGGAGATCACCATGGCAACGGTGACCATTCTGGACCAGGAGGCTGCAGGCAGCCTCATCCTCCCTGCTCCACCTATTGTAAGAAAACTTAACAACAGAACAAACTGGTACCAGACGTATTTAGGACTTTTCGTTGCTTCTTTTCTGCAGCAACGTGTTTTTAACGCTTAACAACCCTGTCAGGAAAACATCTTCCACTCCTGGCACCAACACATCTATCCTCTTATGTATATTCAGAAACTCTGCAGTAAACGTGGGCAGCGTTCTCTTACTTCAGGCTTTAACATTTCATATGGATTTACCCAGAACCGCTCACAATGAATATATCAGTTCAGCTATGTTCTTACGCCAATAAAAATATTATACGGTGCTTGTAGGAATTTAATCTCAGTGTTGCTGAGTATCTTGTTAAAGGAAGCAAATTTGAAATCCTTTGCATCATCCTCCATCTTCTATCCTCCTCAGGTGGTCTCACTCGCCGACTACGATCACGTCCAGGAGGTCACCAAAGAAGGCAGCAAGAAGACTCCATCTCCAGGTTACCCTCTGGTGTGCGTCACCCCCTGCGACCCCCACTATCCCAAATACTCAGTGATGAAGGAGCGCTGCGAGGAGGCAGGAATCAACCAGACCCAAGTCCACTTCTCCTGGGAGGTGGCGGCGCCAACGGACACCAGCGGTGCCCGGTCGCCCTTTGAGACGGTCACTGATACGACGCCGTACACCAGCGTCAACCATATGGTGGGTTTATCTTTGGAGGGAGATATCTAACTAGCACACTGTGAGACATTTCTTATTTATTTTTTTGCTAAATAAGGAAACTAATTCAATAGTGACATTTGGTTTTCAACTTTGGAAAAAGTTGAAAATTGTACAGTTCCGTTTTGACTGTTTCTGGCTCTGATAAATTGTGTATTTTGGCAACCACTGGCAGTTTTGGGGTTTGGAGGGTTACAACTGCCAAGATAATGCTGAGGAACATTGACAGAAAGTAGAGGCTTTTGTAGAGTCAACACAGCAATGCAGAATAGTATCATCTGCATAAAGACGAACATTAGGGTCAGTTATATTATGAGAATAAATGAATAACACGAAAACTGTCCGCATAAAAGTATACAATGAAGACTTCAAGCTAAGACAGACTAGATATACATTTTGTAGAGTAAAAACTCCTGATGTATTCCTTAACTGTACTAGTTGCTAGCATACTATAAGCTTTCCTGCTCTTTCTCTTATCATTTGGGTCAAAAATAATTTTGTCATTTCATTGAGTTTAAGCTTTATTTGGAAATGTTTTGGCAACATTTTGGTATATAATATGCTGAAGTTGCTGGTAAAGGCTGATAATTAGACATAAAAAGGCTTTTTTTTTTTAGACTTTTTTAAGTGAAATGATCGATCTACAACTGGGAGACTATGATGGTGCCATTTGTATACATATTTTTCTTGCCCAGCCCTTTCAGAAAATGGCTAAATCTTTTTTGAATTTAAAAAAAAAAAAAAAAAAAGTTCTAAAAGCTGTTTTTGAACATTCATAACTTCAGAATTAACCAATTGGGTTTGGAGCCAGAAGCCTCAGTGAGGGTTTGAAAGTTAGCAGATAGATTGACGAATTTGTGCTCTAGTTTTTCAATGAATTTGTTTGTATCTTTTTCCTCTGTAGTTGCATCTCTAACCTCTCATCGTTGTGTCGTCCCTCTCAGGTCCTGGACAGCATTTATTTCAGCCGCCGCTTCCACGTCCGCTGCGTGGCTCAGGCCCGAGACAAAGCCGGCCACCTGGGAACACCGCTGAGGAGCAACATCGCCACCATCGGCACCGATGGCTCCATCTGCCACACTCCTGTCACCACGGGAACCGCCAGAGGCTTCCAGGCCCAGTCCTTCATCGCCACGTTGAAGTACCTGGACGTGAAGCACAAAGAGCATCCAAACCGGTCAGCGGGTCTCACACACCTGGACGCCAGCTTTTTTAAACTGATCAAACATCCTGATGGAAGCTTTTGTCGTTGATACGTTTTGTGCTCTGGTTTAGGATCCACATCTCGGTGCAGATCCCCCACCAGGACGGGATGCTGCCCCTGGTGTCCACCATGCCGCTGCACAACCTCCACTTCCTGCTGTCTGAGTCCATCTACAGGCAGCAACATGTCTGCTCCAACCTGGTCACCCTCAAAGACCTGCAGGGCCTCTCCGGTCAGTAGGCGTCATACAGACACACACCGGCAAAATCAGAATGTGTTCTGCATGTAATGAAACTAGCTGCTCCCCTCGGTGCATACAAATTTAACATTCAGTCATCAACAATAAAATAAATGTAGAAAATCTCTGTATACATAATAAAAGCACTGAATAAATAAAGCTGACTGCAGAGACATATCACTGTAATTAGCATGAATGGACAAGGGAATGTAGATTATATTAACATTCCAGAGCAGCAGCAGCAACATGAAATATGGTTTTTACACATTATTAGTAGATATTGCACTTAAAATGCATAAATGAAGACACACAGTAACCTGCAGAGTGTGTTCACCGACGTCAAGGACATCTGTAGTTATCTGCAAGCTGCTCAGCGAAAATATTCAGATTCATTTCTGCATTGAGGCCATTTTTAGAATCTTATATTCACACTGGGGGAAGATGTAAGGTATGCAATATATGAACATGCTGCAGTTCTTTAATTTTCTATTAGCTACGCTGCTTCTCATGTTTTAATCACTGAGGCTACGGAACGAGACGCTATATAGGTGATATACGAATATACGTGCAACATGTCCGGATAGTGTGGAAATAATGAACAAACTAGATGAAAACAACTGTTATTTTCTATAAACGGACACCTCAGTGTTTCATTGCTGATTAAAAATGTGTCAGATTTCAGTCGTGTGATTTTTATTAGTTTTCGCCCCAAAACTAAACAGATTGTACTTTTTTGTTGCTGAAATTTTATTACTAACTTAAAAGCATTTTGGGGCTATGGCCGTCCCCATCTTTGTGTGTGGTTACCATGGTTACAGGTGTTTATTACAGTTTGTTTCAGCTGTTCTGCTGCTGCTTCTTGAGTTAAGCTTTCATCAGATCTCCAGATATTTTCTGCAACCATAGCTCAAAGATTTTTTAGATCTATTATTGTTTATATTTGCAAGAAACACCAAACATAATTCCATGAGTGCATAAAAGGCAAAAGTTTAAGTTTCACATGACTCCTGCTGATTCAACTCTGACTCTCCCACAGAAACCGGTTTCCTGGACGACGTTTCCTATGACAGCATCTCGTTAGGACCGGGATTCGACCGCCCCTACCAGTTCAACCCCAACGTCCGCGAGGCCAAGAGCATCCAGCTCTACAAACACCTCAACCTCAAAAGCTGCATCTGGACCTTCGACGCCTTCTACGACATGACGGAGCTCATCGATGTCTGCGGCGGCTCCGTCACTGCCGATTTCCAGGTGCACAGGATGAAAAAAAATGCATCCTCTTGAAGTTTAAAGAAGCCAGAAATTAGACCCGATATTCACAACATGGTGTTCCATTTAATGGCTTTTCTTTGCTTGTTCTTCACGGGTAGAAGTCTGAGGAATCCTCATAAGCTCAAGCAGCTTCTGGTTGTTTTTTCTTTTCTCGTGTCACATTTTTATCTACTGTGGGTTCATTTTTCTCTGCAATATAAAGTCCTGCATCAGTTGGAAACAGCACAATCATGACTAGATGTAGAGAGAACTCAGAAATGTCTTCTGTGCAGCGTGATACAGTTAAAATGCCATAAATCATGAATCATTTTTTAAAAAGAGAATTGGATTTTTTTTTGCAATATTTATTTTTAACTTGCCAACATTTTTCCAAGTAAGTGCAATAAATACTTTTAAAAAAATTGTACCTACATTTTTAATTTGTTTTTATGTTTGTTTACTCTCTGCCCTGTGCATACACTGGCTGCAGTTCGGCCGAATGATTGCTGAATTTTTCACATCCGAGTGAATAACCATCTCTTGGTTGCACAAGGAAGCGATGATTTGCTTGTAATTTGCAAAGATATGACGACTGCAATGGTTTATTTTATGAATGACACATGTAGAATAATGTGATTTTGATGAAATGTCACAACTGTAAGCTTAGATTCGGTTAATTTTCTCAACAAAGGTTTTATGTTTTTTTAATCCTTGTCGGCCCAGAAGTTGATATTGACAATCTGCTGGCAATTAATTATTATAACGTACAGCTGAAAACTCTGAGTTGAATTTCAAATGTCAATTAGTTTTAATAGAATTTCAGTTTGGCATGACCGACAAGAAAAACTAACTAAAGGTGGGAGGTCATTGATAAAGACAATGGTGGAAAAAAGTATGTGTGCTCATTAATTCTGGTGCCTTCCTATGTTGAACTACTCACTACAGCCTAAAAATATTAAATTAGGGTGGTTATTTAAACCCTGTTGAGTCTACAGGAGGAGAACTAGCATTACAATCCTGCTCCTCTCATTGTTCCAGGTCCGAGACTCGGCTCAGTCCTTCCTGACGGTTCAGGTTCCTCTCTACGTCTCCTACATCTACGTGACGGCGCCGAGAGGCTGGGCTTCTCTAGAACACCACACCGAGATGGAGTTCTCCTTCTTCTACGACACGGTGCTCTGGAGAACAGGTCAGGAGTGAAACTGACGCCTCATAAACTCAACAAAATTAAACCGAGTCGCAAAAAAATTTTCCTCCTTTTTCTTTAGTGTGTTTGAAAGCTGCTTTTTGTTCTTTTTGGGTCTGCAAACTGAATTTTTATTTGCTTATCTGGGTTTTGAGGTCCAGAGGGTTATAACTGCCAAGCTAACGCTGAAGGGCATTAACAAAAAGTAGAGAGTCAACACAACAATACAGAACAGTATCATCTGCATAAAGACGAACATGACAGTCAGCTATATTATGAAAGTAAATTAATTACAGGAAAAAATTATGCATAAAAGCATACAATGAAGATTACTACCTAAGACAGACTAAATATACACTATATAAAGACTCTGTATTCCTAAACTGAGCCTATATTCTGTTCTGCTTTTTTGTTTTTGGTTCGTTTCAAAGCTGCTCTTTGTGCGTGTAAAAGATCTGCAAACTGAATATGGAATCTTGAATTTTTGTTTGCTTTTGCTTTTATTTGAACATGTTTGTCGAATGTCAGAATGAAGTCAAAAAGGACACCAAGATTTTCATGATCTCTTCATGTTGCATGATAATCTTTTTTGTTGATTATGAGACTTAAATTGTCTGCCTTTTCAAATGTTCAGTTATTTTTGATTATAAAAGGTGTTTGGCTCATGTATGCAAATATTTCACTCTTGGTGTAAGGTGTAATTTCAAATTTTACAATTTTACAAATGAATCTGAAAGCTTGATTCAGCACTTCTAACATGGTCGCATATGTGTTAGTAACCCTGGAAAAAATGGCGACTCTACATACTTTATATATTTTACTGCCTGCAGTTCAGCCAATAAATCCCAGAATTTTTGTCACGTGAGCGTTAGTTGCAGCTGAAGTGCGTCTCAGTTGTGTCAAAGGTAACAATTTTTTTTTTTTTCGAAAGAACCTGGTGCAAACAGTTTGTTTATGGTGATTTTTTAAATAAGAAATACAACAATTTTAATTTTGAAACACTGCCTGCAGTGCAGCCGAATAATTCCTGAATCTTTTTTTCACGTGACGCTTGGTAGCTGCTTAGTGTTTCATGACTTCCTGGTTGCACTGAGTTGCACTGAATTTTAAGTTTTTTGCAAAGTTTTTTGGTTATTGTAAACGGTTGGTTGTCTTTTGGTGAATATTTAATTGTAGAATATCATGATTCTGAGGAGATTTCATCATGTTTGGCTTAGATTTGGTTCATTTTCTCCACTGAACTGACCGGAAAGTTGAAAATATGTGTGTTTTATTAATTTTTTTCAGTTTTTGCTTCTAAAAAACTGTCATGTTGGTGATTTTTTAAAATAGATAACATGCCTTTCAAAGCTAGCGGTGAGTTTTGGGGTTCGGGAGGTTGATTGCTGTTGACCAGAGTTTCTCTTCGACTCTACTTTGGATGTTTTTTCTGATTTCTTTGTTTGCCGTTTGGCGTCTGCAGGTATCCAGACCGACAGTGTCCTCTCAGCCAGGCTGCAGATCATCAGGATTTACATCAGAGAAGACGGGCGGCTGGTGATCGAGTTCAAAACTCACGCCAAGTTCAGAGGTCAGCTCACGACGTCGGCTCCATTTAGATGCATATGTAGTTCCTGTAGAACTTGTCCTATATAGCTTTGGGTTAATAATAACAATAATCCAACAAATCACACCTGTGGTGACTAGATTAAAGGCAACAGAGGAGTCTTACATTTAGAACACTGGTTTAAAACAGCTAAACAGTTGAATAAAACCACGTTTCTGTCTCTGCTTCTTCCTCCAGGTCAGTTTGTTCTTGAACACCACACTCTGCCGGGTCACAAGTCCCGCCTGATGGCCCCGGACCACCTCGGAGGCATCGAGTTCGACATGCAGCTGCTGTGGAGCGCCCAGTCCTTCGACTCGCCCTACCAGCTGTGGAGGGCCACCAGCTCCTACAGCAGGTCAGAACTTTTATTTATTCCCAACCAGCGAGAACCCCGATCGAAGGTTTTCTTTAACCCCGATTTGATCCAAGTCATTTAATATTTAGTGCTTGTTGAAACCAAGTCTATGCTCTGCTGTGTGAGACCCAAAAAATGTAGCAAAGTCTAAAGTAGGCACATCTAGTACATGTCTGGAAACGCTCGCATTGTGGATTTTAGAAGTTGGGCTGCTTTTGTTTTTCAATTTCAAATGTTTCCACGTTTCTGAGATTTTAGCCGCATCACGCAACGAATTATAGTCTCCTTCGACACTCCATTAATGCTGATTTAAGCTGGTCAAGAAGAAGAATAAGTAGAATATGATAAAGACGAAGGAGACGAAGGCAGCAAAGAAGGAAGATGACACTGAAGATGAAAAGAAGATGAAGACAATGAAAAAGACGATAAGGATGAAGTAGAGTATGACAAGGACAGAGAAGACGAAAAAGAAGAAGACGAGGACAAAGTTGAAGTAGAGTATGACGAAGACGGAGCAGAAGACAACAAAGAAAAAGAAGACAAAGAAGTAGATCTATGTTCTCCTTTGAAGACGCCTGTGTAACAGCGTAAACAAAGAACCAGGTGCTTAATAAATGTCAGTCAGTTAAATATCGTTGGAACATCCCTTCCACCATCCATAAGTTTATTTCTGATTATTACAGTTTCAGTTTTTGCGGTTCCATTAAAGATGAACTAAACATGTAGCATCGGTCTCTACGTTGGCAGTAAAGTGTTGGTTCAGTTGTGATGTTTACAGAATCAAAGCTGCTTTCATCAAGTTTGTCTTTACCCCATTTTGTGTGACAGATGAAGTGTTTCTGGTCCCAGAATGATTCTCAAATCTCCCCTAAAGAGTTTTAATCACATCTAAAGGGAAGCGACGAACTCCAGAACGTCTCCACACGTCTGTCCTTGAACTTTCCTGACGTGTTTCACTCCTGAAGCATCCAGTTATGAGAGATTTTAATCTGCTTTTTTTTTTTTAGATTTCACACCCTCGTCTCTCGATGTATTTCGGTCCTAATGTCTTTGTGTCACCTGTGCATGTCTTGATCAACAGGAAGGACTACTCTGGAGAGTACACCGTCTTCCTGATCCCCTGCACCGTCCAGCCGACTCAGCCGTGGATCGACCCGGGAGACAAGCCTCTGTCCTGCACGGCTCACGCTCCAGAGAAGTACGAGCTCTGTTGTTTTAAGTCCGGCGGTCGGCCTCAGCTGTGTGTGTTTTATCTGAGGAGGCTGAAGCGTCTTGTTTGGGTCCGACAGGTTCCTGGTGCCGATCGCCTTCCAGCAGACCAACCGGCCCGTCCCGGTGGTTTACTCCCTCAACACCGAGTTCCAGCTGTGCAACAACGAGAAGGTGTTCATGATGGACCCGGCCTCGGCTGACGTCTCCATGGCCGAGATGGACTACAAGGGAGCCTTCTCCATGGGTGGGTGCTGCAGGTGGACATCACAGCGATGCAGCAGCAAATTAAGTGCAGTTATGCATTAAAAACTATCTTACTTGATAAAACCATTGGGAATACAAACAGATTTAATCACTTAAGGGCAGATTTTTGCCAAATAATGTGCTAAATTTAACATAAAATGCTGTGTGGATCCCAGAAACAGTCACACCGCCTCCATCTGCACAACATTAACTTTTTAAATCGGATTATTATCGATTATTATCTTTGCACATTCCAGATTTTTTACATCACAAATTCTCAGGTGAATAATTTGCCCGTTCCTGCACACTGTAAATGTTTCTGCTGCTATCATGACTCCACGGATTCGCACCGCTTGCTTCCTTTTTTAAAAATCTTTGGGGCTTTTCTTCACATTTTTGTGCAGAGTTTGGTCCAGAGTTAAAACTGCACAGAGTTCAGAATCCTCAGTTTGTTTTTAATTAATCAGCAGACATCACAAATTAACTTTGCTGTTTTTTTGCTTCTTTTACTTCTTACTGGTATCGTAAGTGATCGGTTGTGCCTCTTTTTGTTCAGTATACGCTAAAAAAAAAAAAAAAAGGGAATTTTCCGACAACCAAGGTGCCAAAAACATACAGAAAATAAAAATCTCATTAAAATATGGTAATTTTCCATAATTAAAAGGCTTTTGTAGCATTAATATTTACTCAGGATCTTGTTTTTTTATATATATTTATTTAGCATAAGAAACAAAATACAGCACTCAGGTCTCAGCCTGGTAAAACAGTATTAACAATCAAATAAATAAGATAAATAATAGCCTATTGACTGAGAAAACCAATAAAAACTTATTACAAAAAGTAAGCAATTAAAATAAAAATAAATTGTTTAAATATTTGACTTTGGGAAGTTCCAAAAAGTTGTTGAAGCTGTGTTGTTGTTATCACAGTGTTACAACCCAGCTCGAGGAAAGGGAAAAGGGAAAGCAACAGAACCAGATGTAATTGGTTTTAAAAGTAACATTTACTCACAGGAGTTTGGTGATACAAACAACTGAGGAAACAGGTCATAGCGGTGCTCTTTAACTTGTAAACACCCAAACAAAAGCTCTTATAACTAAAAACCTGCTACCAAACAAAACAAAGGAAAAACCAAGTTCAAAATCAAAGTATACCAAATCAGCACCTACTTTACTGGAAATAATAAACAATCCCTACTGAGCCCTGTTCCAGAGCAGTTTTAGGAAAAGAAGTTCCTCTACATACCAAAAAAGTTCTCCTGTGAAATCAGACACTGGTGCGCTGCATACAGCCACCCCGTCAATTCAGACTCCTCCACTTAAATAGGCCGCTGTCATCAGTTGGTGGGTCTTGATTGGAAGTCCCACGTGATTGGCCTGGCTCCGCCCATGTGCCCTGGCCCAATCCACAACCGGCAACGGCACACTGAAATTTCCATGAAAAAAAAAACACAACAAAGAAGGACGGGCCGGCAGCCGTAACAACAATAGCAATAAAAATGGATGTGTTTTGCTATTAATGTGCAAAATTGAATGTAAATTGTGCAGAATGTGCGTCGCTGCTTAGAGACATGGAATATTTCTTCGACATGTTTCACACAGAAAGACAGGTGTGTTAAAACAGGTGAATTAGAATTTTTAATAAAATCAGGAAAATATTCAAATTTAAGTTAAAAGCTCAGAAAGAAAAAAAGATTTGAGGATGAAGTATAAAAAAATTAAAATGGAGACGAATTTAATCCAGATTTTATAGAACACGTAAACATGGAGCATTAATTAAAAGCAAATAAAGATAGTTTTAAAAATGACTACAGTTGGTGCACATTGGAGCCGATTTAAGCAGCGAACAGTTTAAAAGACGTTTCACCAAACTGAAGAACACGTCTGTGTCTAAAACCTGCAGCGACGTGTTCTCTCTCTGTTTGGTGTTTGAGGGTAAATGAGAATATGTAAGTGTTCCTGGGCAGAGAAATGAAAATTAACATCTTAAAAAATCATTGAAGAGACGTGACGTTTTGTTTTTCATTCTCCAAACGTTTCCAGTGTCACAGTCATGGGCGTTCTTTAGACAAAATACATCCTAGACACGAATCGCTTATTGAAAGAAAAATATATGTTTAAAAAGAATCACCTTGATAAGAATGTTTGTGCCTAATGAAACCTTTTATTTTCTCACATTTTGATCCCTGTGGTGTTTCCCCAAAGCCTGCACTGAACCTCTAAGATAGCTTTGCTTGACGTATGCGTGCCTCTGCTGCCCCCTGCAGGCCAGACGCTGTACGGCCGGGTGCTGTGGAACCCCGAGCAGAACCTGAACGCCGCCTACAAGCTGCAGCTGGAGAAGGTTTACCTTTGCACCGGCAGGGACGGATACGTTCCCTTCTTCGACCCCACGGGGACGCTGTACAACGAGGGCCCTCAGTACGGCTGCATCCAGCCCAACAAGCACCTGAAACACCGCTTCCTGCTGCTGGTACAGAGAAACTTCTTTTTTATTTTTCTTAATTTAGCTTTCCATGAGTTGTGCTGCATATTTGAGCGGATATGTTCAAAGTGCATCACATAGTCCATTAAATGAGGGTTCAAATGACACAAAGACAACAAACGAAGGTGTGGAAAAGGTGAGAATACAGTGAAAGCATCAGTTTTATCAGTTAAAATGACCGTTTTTACTCATGTTTGTCTTTTTCACGCGTTAACTTGCCAGCAGCAGTCTGTGCAGACGTTTAACACTGAAACTCTTGAGTAAAAACAGCATTTTAGAAACAACAGCCTCTATTAAATACATAAAAGTGTGACTTTCACAACTTGTTTGCTGTCGGAGCGTCTAAATCAAGAGCTTGAAACTTCAAATAATTACATATTGTTGCATTTATATTGATTTCAATGAGATCCAGCAGTCAGTAGCTTTACAGCAGGATGATACCTTCTATGTTTAATAGTGTTTTTAAAGGTTTTTCTGCTGTTTGAGTGCAGATTTAGCTTCCTAACTGTTAAAGTTCCTCTCTGGTCATTGGTTCACCCTTGAAAACATATTTCTGTGTATCAAAGTTACATATTTAGAGCTTTTTTTCCCCATAAAAATAATCTCCTTCTGCCTGACAATGACTCGGACTCAGAATATGCAGTCCCTGTTTCTCTCTCCAGCCAGTCCGTATCCATCACTGCAGCTCAAGCGCACCGGCTCGCCTGCAAATCTGCTCCAACTCTGTAAAACTACTCAATGAAAAGTTGTGATATTAGCAGTAATTCAGACACACATGTTGGAACCAGGAACTGACGGAAAGTTAGTTTATTTACTTATTTAGTTCATGATGCATCTTCTAGCACATAAAAAACAACATCTGGACATGTGGCATGGAGGAAACTGCTGAAACTTTACTTGAAAACACCGCATGCATCAAACTTTATTTAATTTTTCAGCAAGTCTAACGCTCAAACATTTCAGGTTTACTTCAAATGTGAAACCATTTAGAATGATGTGCACACCTCAAAGTGGACTAAAAAGTCATATAATTTACATCAACTATGCATCCGTGATGTTTGTACCTGTCCATGTGCACATCTGCATGGGAGAATCAAACCAAATACCATCAACTATCGACCTGCTCCACCCTCTAACCTCTCAGCAGGAGGCACCAGACTACAGATGATTTAACTCATCACTAACTACAGAATATCTACAAGTCTGAGCTGTAAAACAAAACCTCTTTACTGTAATCATTAAATTAGCCTCAAACATCAAACATCTGGAGTCCAGCTCGGCTCTCATCTTTGTTTTTTTCCGCCTCCGTGTTTCCTCTCTGCAGGATCGTAAGCAGCCGGACGTTTGCGACAGATTCTTCCACGACGTTCCCTTCGAGGCTCACTTTGCCTCCGACCTCCCGGAGCTGCAGACAATGACGTCCATGCCGGGAGTCGACGGCTTCACCATGAAGGTCGACGCTCTGTACAAGGTGAGGAGAACGACATGTTAGATGGTGGAGGGTTTTCTAAAGTACAACGTGTTTGCACCACTTAATAAAATGCAATAAAACCTCATTTATGAATTCAGATAAAGCTTTGAAGTTGCAAACATTGTTTTGATGGGTTTGGGTGACATATGCATGCTGGTAATCACACAAACTTAATATTTGTAAGACTTTTTTTCCCCATGATTTAAATATCAGTTCAGTTCATTATTTAAAATTAAAAAATAAAAATAAAAAATAGGTAGTTTCAAACAATTTACTTGTAAAATGAATGAATTTCTGAATAACCAGGACAAAACCAAAACGAAAAAGATAATTCTTTTTTTTCCTTTTTTTTCAGTATCTGTCAACTTAAAAAAAAAAAAAAAAAAAAAAACTTGTGTTCATAATTATGGTAGCTGATTGTAGAACATGTAAAAAAATTATTTTAAGTACTTTAATTCAGTAATTTTTTGAGTTATCAGTTGCATTAGCATTGTTTAAATTCATATTAAATTCATTAAATATTGTGTTTAAATACACAACTGCAGTTATAATGTTTGTTTTTTTTTTAAAGTTGAACTGACAACAATTTTTCTTCTTTTTTTTTCTTCTCGCCACAAAAAACATATTTTGTAGAACCGTTTTTGTTTTAAATTATTAAAGTTTCTAAACAAGCAGTTTAGGTGCAGGCGGTGCAGGATTGTGCAGCATTTGTTGGCTTTCTGTTGAAGAGCATCCGTCAAAAAAAAAAAGAACTGGACATTTTGTGGCATTTTTTATCCAAACTTCTCACCAACGTCGAGTGAAATCAGTCAATTCAATGACTCCTCCAGCAGCTGCCTAGTCGCTGACACCTCCTTCTGTCTTTGTGCTGGCCGACAGGTGGAGGCGGGGCACCAGTGGTACCTGCAGGTGATCTACGTGATCAGTCCGGAGTCCCGGTCCAGTCCCAGGATCCAGCGCTCGGCCACCTACCAGCTGAGTCGCCCCCGACGAGACCTGGTGGATCGCAGCGGGCGCCTGACGCTCGACGAGTCGCTCATCTACGACAACGAGGGCGACCAAGTGAAGAACGGCACCAACATGAAGTCTCTGCGCCTGGAGGCCGGGCCGTCCGCCACCTTCAACGCCCACGTGGGCAGCTCGGTGGGCGGGGGCGTGGCCGCCGTCACCCTGCTGGTGCTGGTGCTGCTCGCCGCCTGCTTCGTGTTCCGCCGCTGCCGCAGGAGTTCGGCTAAGAAGAAGGGCAAGAAGGCTGCCAAGGCCTACGAGGAGTACCCGCTCAACACCAAGGTGGAGGTGTGCATGGACAAGTGCGTGGAGAAGAACTTCAGCACCAAGCACTGCACGGTGAGGAACGTCAACCTCCTGAACCGCAACCAGGAGCCCAACGGCAAGGCCAAGGTGAAGCAGGTCAACCTGGAGGTGAAACTCCACAACAACCTCAGCGACGGCACCGAGGTCTGAAACCAGGAGGAAGAGGAGAGGGAGTCAGAATTTAACAAAAAAGGTATTTTCTAAAAACGAAAAAAAAGAGAGAGAGAGGTTTGTACTAAATGGAAACGAGATGTTTGTTAATGTATTTTTATACCACTTTGAAAAAGGGAAGAGTGCGACGTGCAGGGCTACCTCAGGAATCCACACAAACCACCACTCTGATCATCACTGTCGTACTTGACTTTCAGCACCAAAAACACTGGTGAACGGTAGCTCAGACACTGGCGATTGTTTCGACGAAAAAAACAAACACTTCTCTGCTGCATCTAGTCATTTCACTGCTGCGAGTTCAGATCCTGCATTAAAACTTTCCTTTAGAGCGACTTGTACGCCAGCTACTGAGTATTAAAGCACCAACGGAGTGTAAATGAAACCTTTTCAAGTGCAATTACGCCACAAGTTTTTTGTTATTCCTTCCATGAGCAGGAACATTGTTTGCATTTAAAAAAACAAACATGTATTTCAAGCCTTACTTCAAGACATTTGTACTGATGATTTTTCTGGCAAATTCTTAGTTTTGTTCGTACTCCGACAGCTGCCAATAATAAGTGCCATGCAGTATTTTTTTATCATTATCAGAACAAAGTCATCCAAAGTGTTTTTCTTTTCGTTTTGTCCGTGTGATTTTAATGCGATTGTAATTTTAAAAAGCGAGACAGCCGATGTTTCGATCCCGTCCACACGAGCGACTGCTTTCGCCTTACTACTGTCCTGATGGGAATAATCACTTTATTATTAACGATGTATTTTATAGGAAACGTGTGTCTACCTGCCTTCGTTCTGCCAAAAGACACAGAATCCCTCACTTTGTTTTTATTTCCTCTTCTCACATCTCACTCAAATGTTTTTTTTTATTCATTTATGTATCATTATGTTACCCTCTTATGATGTATTATGACTCAGCTACTGATGTACCCACGATGTTACTGTAATTTTTCTTTTTTTTTTAAAATAAGGTGAAAGACACTGGATAGAGAGCACTGCAAAAAAAAAAAAAAAAAGATATGTTCACGTGAGCTGTTGACACGTCTTTTCTCTAATGTCCACCTCCTGTCGTCTTTCAACTGTGTGCCTATCAAACTACCACGGGAAACGGGGAATTGTGGGAAATGACGTTATATTTTTGGTGCTATCATTTTGTTGGACGAGAAAACAACAATGCTATCGATATGATGCCTGTATTTGGTGCCTTTTTTTAGTAATAAAAAATAAATTTGAAACACAACATGTCTCGTGTGTAAAGTTTGTTTTTGCCTTGTTTTTATTGTGGCCAGAGGCATGTGTGGTTTTTTTTGTTTTGTTGGTGAACGGAACATCTCTTAAATACCTCGAGGGAAGTCCTTTAAATTTGACACAAATGTTCGCTTGGACCTGAAAATGAACTGATTAGATTTTGGTGCTCCAAAGTTTGTGTTTTGTCCTTATGAAGAATATTTTTGGCCAGAAATTCACTAATGACATTTTATATCCTCAAGGTCCGAAGGTTTGTTTCACTGCAACATCAAAATGTTCAGCAAAAATATTCTGCGCTGTAATCCACGTAGCTAAATGTATGGTTTGCAGTAGATTTAGATTAAACTTTGAAGTTACATGCGATACTTTGATGAGTTGTGTTGACATAACAATGCAGGTCATTGTCTTAGCTTCATATTATGTGTAATTCTAATGCAGATTTATACATTTGTTGATTTAAAACTACATCAAAGTTGGCAAGGTAATGTGATAAAATAAGCCACTGAATATCTCTTAGAGTCCAGTTAAATCAATCATTAAGAAATGGAAAGAATATGACATAAATCTACTGCGAGCAAGTCGTCCTCCACGACTAGAGTTCATCCGAAGACATGTAGGAGACTTTGAAGTCAACTGAAAGAAGGTTCTTTGGTCTGATGAGATCAAAATTGAGCTTTTTGTCCATCAGCTGCGTTTGGCAGACACCAGTGACTACACATCATCACAAATGCACCGTCCCACCTGTGAAGCA
>NW_007579414.1:0-985 GCF_000690725.1 Stegastes partitus | reverse complement strand
ATGATGTGGGGATGATTCTTAGCAGAAGGCCTTAAATAGTTGTAAAGTTAGAGGGTAAAATAAATGCAGCAAAGTATGGAGAAACAACAACCTGATGTAGTCTGCAAGAGAACTGAGACTTGGAAAATATTTGTTTCCATCAAGACAATGAGCTGCAACAAGCAGCCAAAGCTCCACAGAAATGGTTTAAGACAACAAGGTAAATGTTCAGAGTCCAGACCTAAGTCCAACTGAGAATCTGTAGCTGAACTTAAAAAGTGCTGTGACAACTTTGCAGGGTCAAAACTTTAGCTCTATAATCAGCCACAGTAATCTCCATAATTAATGTTACTGCACAGTCTGAGCCATTATGTTTATTATAGTTGCATTAAGTTGTATTATATATTATTTTTTCTGACCTAAAGAAAGAACTTTCTGGGGACTTTTTCAAAGCACTGCTCCTTCTGGCTGAGGTTTGTTCGAACACGATAAAAGAAAACTGTGTAAAATATTCAGAATAATATCTTATATAAGACCTGTGATGATAATAAAGTACCTCACTGTCTGGTTTTGGGGGGGGAAAGTTTTTTTTTATTTTGCATATCATTTTATTTTCGCTGGAATCAGGTCACATTTACATATTACATCTCACACTTATACTTATCCCCTGAGAAGGAATGAAGATAAATGTCAAAATATGTACATAAGAATGATAAAGAAACGGCAGATTATGATGACAAACAGGACGACAAAGTGCCGTCATCACATTTGTCATCCTAAGAGGTGTCACACTTGTTTAAAGAGGGATGAAAGGATTAAAGCTGAGTCGAGTTTTGCTCATATTTGTTGTTTGTGTTTTTAAGAGCACATCCATGATAGGACCAGGCGGGGGTGGCACATGCCATCTCACCGATTTCAATGAAACTTTGCCAGTTTAAAGGGGTCCACCCAAAACTGCTTCAGTCTGAGTTTAAGGAAATTTGGTCAAACTGGGGGGATTTCACCA
>NW_007579413.1:147158-176812 GCF_000690725.1 Stegastes partitus | reverse complement strand
ACTGATGATAAATGAGGCCCCAGGGTTTTGATCATCTTAGAGGGGGTTATGTAGATGCATCTTTGGCAATAACACATCAAGACAAAGCTATGAACACAAAATGCAACCAATCTTGGTGGGCAAAGCTGCAATGCACCACAGAATTGTTGAAGGTAGTGAAATAAGAAAAAAATGCCAAACAAGCAGAGGTGTTAAAGTAACAAGAGAAATATTAGTGCGAAAATGAAAAAAAAATAGGCCTCAAAGTCAGGTATTTTCATTATCCTAAGTCTGGGTTGTTGGTTTAATACAATACATTAATATCAGCCGTTGTTCTGCTGTGATATAACTGTAATGAGCAAGCTATTTTGTTGCAGCGTATATACGTGTTAGAATGTAATAAATGAACACGCAGCAGAGAGTGTAATCAATTTAAAACCTGCTGGAAAGTATTTCTGTACATAGACATCAAAGTGCACTATCTGTAAGGAAATCAATGGACTGGTCAGGCCAGCCCTCCGATCTGTGAGTCATGTAAAGCTCAAACCCTGCTGGAACTGACCCTATTCAAGCCCGTCACTCCATTAAGCCGCTACATTCTTCTCATTATGAACATAGTTAGAAACCAATTAATTGAAGTGATTAAAGTGTTTCCTAACTCAAGTGGAGTTAAGAAGATTGAGGTCAAATAGTGTTAATTTATTTTAGTGAATATTCTACTTGTGCCCCCTCATACACAAATTATCCAAAGAACCCCGCTGCCTTTACACTGATTAATTCCCAACATTAATTGTTGTGTCTGGAATCGCTGGAGGTGTACAGACAGGACTGTCCTTCGCTTCACTTCGGCGGAGCAACGTGACGAACGGGAATCCCTCAAAGCTGATCAGATGTCAAAAAAGCATCAGGAGCTTGGAAAAATGAGGGTGCGGTGCGATAACAGCAGAGAAAGCGAAATTCTATAACAGCAAAGGTTCAGGCTGCACTGGTTTGACAACTCAATGTTTGCTCCACCAAGTATTGATTTCATGTGGGTTTTTTTTTTTCTTTCATGCATTTTGTATGAATTTCATTGATAAGTAAACACTCTCCGAGCATCCCGAAATGTATTTTTATCATCTAAAACTTTTGCATAGGACCATAAATTCAAGATCAGTATGGATACAGTTTGGTTTTACATGCCATGAGAAATATTCATTTAGCAGTTGTATGCACATTCCATTACCGATCAAACCCATAATTCTGACAGAAACATGTTTTTTCTTACTTGGCCCTCAGTGATACTGACTGCAACACCAGGAAAACTGAGATGCATCCGCGTGGCATCCAGAATTTAATGCCGTGCACCTGCATAACACACACTCACATATAAATTCTGTAGCGTCAGCTGCTGCACTCAGATCAGCGTGACATCTTTTACCTGATGAGTAGTATTCACACCATGACAACATCAGTAACAGGAACCGTCTGGAAAATCAGACGACTGCTTTTATTTTTTTATTCTTTTCCACCGGCAGAAGAGCTAATGTTGACTTTATTCTGTTTGCTTCTTGATCACCACCATCACTGCACTTTAGAAAAAGCTCATTTTGTTACAGATTTAAACTCTAAGTAATGCCCATGCTCGCTATTTGTGAATACAACAAAAGCTCCCTTGAAATATCGAGATTTGGCAGCTGTTTGCAGAAAACATGTCTGGAGAGGGATTCGTTTATCCCGAGACCATAAAACTTTGATGTTGCAGCTGTAAACCTTCAGTATTTGGTACCAGCCATTTTTTGCTGAACCTTGACTTTTTTCCCTGAGAATCTGCAAAGCTGCTTGGCGCATCTTGAAAGTGCATGAATAGATGCTAGAGCAATTAAAAACTGCGAGATGAAATCATCCCCGCTCAAATGTTCTGCTCTATTCCCCTGTCAAGGAGACACGGCCTCTCCACAGTAATCCAGCGTTAATAGGACGGGTTCAACCAGAGTGTCAAGAGCAGCCAAAAGCTGGGGATTTTCAGAGCGTCTGACAACTAACCCACTTCCAAAAACCACTCCATAAGCATTGGGATAATGGAGCTTATATGCTGCCAGAAAGCATGATGCTGTAGCACAGTGAGCAAAACAATTACAGTTCTTGCTATGTTATAATTAGTGCTCGGGGTTCATGGAAAAGTGTTGTTTTTCATGTACACAAGTGCTGAGGAACTGTAACACTGTGTAAGACAAGCTGTTTCTGCCTCGGCCTTGGAGTTAGACAGTGTGTGCGTGTCTGTGTGTGTGACACAGCCTGCTAACCCTGCGAGGGGAGAATCCTTTCTGCTTTCACAACTTCAAAAGCTGCTATTTTGCAACAGATAGCGTAATAACCACCAAGTTAAAAGACATTAACATGAAAGCTTGTTAAAATAACTTCATGATAAGCTGGTGTAGATGGCTGTGAAATAAAGGTATATAATGTGTATGAGCGCATAGATTGACATTAACTGTTTACAAGGTTAAGTAATATGCTGCTGATAATAGTTCAAAAATATGATTAAATTCATTATATGCATTAATACATTTGCTTAGCATTGATATTTAATATGTTTTTATTGAATTGGTTGTTTATTGCGAGTGTTCTTGTCAATTATTTCATTTAAATAGGTTTTTATTTTAGTTTTAGACATTTTTTTTTATGTTTCTTGTGAAGCATTTCTTTAATTAGCCCCTTAAATTGAAAGGTGACAAAGTTATACTTGCACTTGTATTATTGTATTTCAAGGTGTTTTGTTGTTGTGATAAAAACAAGGTACAGAAAAAAAACACATGTAGTTAAAGCAATAAAAACTAAAGCCGCAAGCGGCATTGGACGGGTCTTCACTTCTTGTGGCAATGCGACTGAGACAGTTGCTGTGCATATGTATGTAATGTGACTCGTACTGGGATGAAACGTGTACATTTTGAGCATATGCAGGCTATTTACACTTCACTTCCTGTTTCCAGCAGGTGGCGCTGTGGCTGAGGGTCATTTCCAGTTTCCAGGGACAACGATGGCTCTGGTGTTGTCATTGCATTGTTCAGTCGCAAGCAAATGTGAATTATGGCAAAGTCACTGGGTGTAAGTTGAGTGAGATGTAATGCTGCAGTGGATTGCTGGTGGCATTCTGTAAAAATATGTGGTTGTCTTTATGACCTGTCGTACACCCGTGTCAACAGTAAAGATTGTGAATGTGCATGGACAGGAATACTGGAGTAATATATTTTTGGTGGACAGCTGAAGAAAGCCAATCTGTCACTGAGTACTGGGACACTGCACAGAAAGAAGATCAGCAGCTCCATCGTCAACATTCAGACAGAACATCTTTACCAGCATGATGGTGGGAATGGAAAATGAAGACTGACCAGCTCCACTAAAGTACACAAGGATGAGGAGAGTATAGTACAGAGTACAGTATATGCGCCGTCTGATAGGGAAAAAACGTGTCCCAGACATGAAAGATAATTCCAATTGAAATGCATTGGTTTGACATTCGTGCTGGGGAACACGAAAAAGTCAGGCAAATCGTGTTCTAAGACACGAAACAATAGATTAAATTTCCTGACTATTTAACGAATTGCCGTGAGACTGGGTTGTAATGACACACTGCTTATGGTAGAAAAAATGTGTCTGTATTATTACTGGACAGACAGAGTAAGAAGTCAGCTGTCTGGAGGTTTTGACCAAAGCAGTCAACATCAAGTATTGTATAAACAGAAGTAAAGAGTGATGATCAGTGTGTGGAATAGGCTAGGTAAAGGTAATGAGTGTTATGTATGTGATGCTTGTGCACCTGTCAGACTATCAAGCTCTGTGTATGAGGAGCAATGGCAGGTATATATGTGGAATTTACCTAATCTATAGTAATAATGATAGTGTAGAAACTGCATATAGTGCATTTGTCTCTTTGTGAGATATTGTAAGACAATACTTGTTTATCAATGATAGGAAAATACACACATACACACATAGAGCAGTGTTAGACATATAATGTACTTCAGTGTAGTGTGGTTCAACAGTATAGACAGGGACAGTACATGAGCAGAGACAGTGACATCATCACGAGTCACTATGGACTCAACGAAAGAAAATGTGTGCTTGTCGCAAAATGGCTCTATAGTGCCCCCTACAGCAATTTATCTATTGTTTAACCTACATCTATGAAATTTGGTAGGCATATGTAACACACCAAGACGCACAAAAAAGCCTCTTGGACCCATACTGTAAACTCAACAGGAAGTCCGCCATTTTTTGATTTTTGGCCAAATTCCGCCATTTAAAAAAAAAAAAATGGCCGACTTCCTGTTGCATTTCAGTAATGTGTTCTTGAGACTTTTTTGTGCGTCTCGGCATGTTGCATGTCAGTGCCAAATTTCGTGGCTCTACGTGAAAGTGTGTTCAGGGGCCCTTTTTTTGTAATTTTCTAGGTGGCACTGTTGAGCCATTTTTCTATTGAGGTGTGTATTTCCCCCTAATTATAAAATTAGGAAATCTGATGTGTGTGCCAAGTTTTGATTTAGGACCTCAAAACGCGTCTCTTTGTCACGAATAATAATAAAAAACCGAGCAGTTCCAATAGGGTCTTCGGACCCTTTTGGATGCTCGGACCCTAATTAAATGCCACATATATTTGGAGCTGGTTTAACTTGTGTATTTGTTTTACTTGTAGCTGACACAGTGTGCAAGTGTTTGTACTGTTGCCATGGTCACCCACAGTTTATCTTGTGCAGTGATGCTCTTCGCTCAAACTCCTGATTGCAGCTAACTGATTGAAGTGTCCTGATACGATGATGATATAACAAGAGAACATCAAAAACTTTACGACACAAACAACTTCAACATCTTCTCCTCATCCCCTGCAGTGCAACAACCTTCATAAACACAGTGTCAGCTAGTGGACCCTCTGCCAATACCCGCATCTCAGACACTACACATAAAAGTAATAAAGCTATTGAGAGGAAGGGAAAAATACACTAAAATCATGCAACAAATATGAGTTCTTGTTTAACTGCAGTGTAAAATGCTGTCTCAGCCTTTCTGTTTTTGCATCGGCGGAGGTTAAATTGTTGTGGAGAAAAGAAGAGAGAGCTACATGATACCGACTGCGGGGAGAGGCAGCAGGAAATAAAGAGAATACAAACACAAACATCGCTATGGAGCTCCAGGTCTCACTCACAAAGCGCAGGAGGAGGGAAGTTTGTTTCTGTTTTTCCGAGGAAATATTGCGCTGGGTATGTGTGCGCAAGACCCTTAAGCAGATCGATTTACCGAGGGTAATGTGAGTTCTATATGCTTTGAGACAAGGTTGAAAGTTGGCATATATACCATATAGCAGTGAGTCTACAGGTTTTTTGTTTTTCTTAACTACGTTGCGAAGAAAATGAGATCGGTTATACTTGTGGGCTTTTAGTTGTTGGTCAGTGTGGGGTCAACATCATTCAACTTGCAGGGATTTGACAGCACTGCACAGAAACACTGACGATGACCCAAGTGCAGCATGTCAGGCTGTGAAAACTTAATTTTCAAAGAACTTCTGTCTATGGTATCTGGCCTGTAAAAAAAAAAAAAGAGACTATACACTGAGAGACTGCCTCAAAGTCAGATCCTGGTCAAATAATGGATACCAACTGCCAATCGAAAAGCAAGGGCATTAAAAAATCATGGAAAGAGATGATGAAGATACGACAGTCAGGTGAGGTTCAGATAGAGATGCAAAAAAAACAAAAAGGCCCAGAGAACACAACTGACCAATATGTCAACTTTCAACCTTGATGAACTTGGTGATAGCTGTAAAATAAAAATGAGAGAAGGTGACAGCAGGTTTTGCAGAGGCTGACAGGGTGAGAACCTCAGACGTCCGGAGGGAGCTTGGAGTACTGATGCTGCACCTTTCGAAAGGAGGCAGTTGATTTGATGTATCTTGGGCAACTTCTATTGGAGGTTTTCCAGGTGCATCCAGCAGGCACTGCTTTTGCACCAGAAAAGTTCTGATTGCAGAGCTTGTGACAGTAGTGAAGGTAATTGTGTACCTGCAAGCCTTTCATCTTATTGTAGATATTTACTTTAGTCCAATAGAATTACATGAGAAAGATTTTGCAGACCATTTCCATTGTTTCTTGCTTTTAAATAAGATACGCTCACTGATGATGCTTCAGTTTCCACTACTTTGTTTTGGAAACTGTTTAGGTTCTAACAAAACAGTTCAAGTTCAAACT
Organism: Stegastes partitus; assembly: GCF_000690725.1. Classification (NCBI taxonomy): domain Eukaryota; kingdom Metazoa; phylum Chordata; class Actinopteri; family Pomacentridae; genus Stegastes; species Stegastes partitus. The sequence goes on along the minus strand of NW_007579413.1, from coordinate 170,612 downwards.
TATATTTGCAAAACGGAACAGAACCAGGTCTTTACTGGTGGAGATGTCGCTTGGTATGAGACCCTAGGATGGACCCAGATCATGGCTGAGAGGTTCAAAAGATGTCAACTTGCTGCCACTACGAGCAAGCTTCGGTTAAGCGGGGGAGAAAAAAACTGGACTGATGCAATAATTCAACATTAATGTGAAAGAATGCATTTGCATCATTACCAACAGACTGCTGTGAGCCTGCTTGCACAAACCACCTGCTTTTAAACATAAAATAATTACTGTAAAGAACACAAACTAAACAACTGGAGGGCATGTTTTGCTTAAACAAGCACCACTGCTCCTTGCACAGTGTGTCAAGCGTCTACGGACTTTTTGCTAGAAAAGTTCTGCTTCTACAACTGATTTGGAAACGTGGAACCAGTGCCACATTGTGAACCAGCAAACATCTCAGCAACTTGTAGTGAAACCATTGCCTCAACACTTTTTTTTTTTGTTGTTTTAATTTTTTGTACAGTGAGTGTTGGTCAGGAAAACCAGGGAGAATGGTGGGCCTTGTATTCTTTTCCTACAAGCAGTTCACATTTTATTGTAAACATTTGCTTCGGTGTACCTGAAGCCAGTTATGGATATTGTACAGATGTAGACAAGACAGGAGGAATGGTCGATAAATTGTCTTCTATTGGGAAACCTCTCAAAGGGATTTTCCTTGATGATGCTGTTCCAGTTCACACAACCTTTAGGGTTTTGAAACCTATTTTTCTGAGAGAAACACAAGTTGTGTCAAAAATGTTGAGATAAGTTCAATTTTTGTTCACTGACAAAACTGTGAATTCCACTGCAATGAAAACTTTGACTCTCACACACAATCATGTTGCAAACTTACCAAAAAACATTGGTTGTGTACAATACTATATGATAAATCATTAATAATGCATAAACACATCCAGTGGTGTGGAAATTCAACAATGTGAATAAGTGACAGCCCGGTTGTGTCCTTGATTATATCTCCATGTATGGAAGCTCTCTGCCGATATTTCTGGATAACAATGTTGTTAATGGAGCAGTAAAACTTGAATAAGGAAGACATATCTAAAGACTTTTCTTATCAGAACTTCTTTACTGAGCTTTGCTTCGTATGTAATCAGGGGTTGTATTTTTTTCAGACCGAGCAAGACAGGAGTTCTGTATTCCTAAAAATTTAATGCACTCAACAATCTTAACAACTGTACCCTCGGTGGGTAAGGAGGAATAGGAGAGATTGGACTGTCTGAAATCAATAATAATTTCATTTTATCTCCACAGACAGCTCTCTCACCTCCATCCTCACTGAGGCCAACCACTAATCAGGACTCTGTGGGGGCCAAATCATCTGTTGCAGGACTCCCTCCCTGTTCTTCATGACTCTGGCTGGATGTCGGGACTCATCCTCCTGTTGCGGAATGAATTTGAGACCAATCAGATGCCTCCCTTATGGTACTGTGCGATGATAAGAATCTAACATCTAAAGTGCTTAAAACTTTGGCACCGTACGGCATATTTGTACAACTTCTTTTCTCTCCGAGGATTTCTTTGACAGAAAACACAGCGTAATATTATCCCCTTCATGTCTTCGCAACCGCTGTCCAGAGACGAGCACTCTGTTCCAGATAGCGGTTGTGAGTGTTGGAGGGACCGATGCCAAGCTTTCTCAGCTTCAGTCTGCTCAGCATTTCAGGATTATTATGTTAGATCAGTGGGCTGATAAGACAGTTTTTAGCCTGCTGACATTTTTCTCTCTTTAGAGAGAAATATAGTATAAGAACAACAAATTAAAACACAAAGTTTTTAGTCTGACATTAAACATTGAAGGTGCACATGGGGCCAGTTAGGTGACATTAAGCAAAGCTACAGAAAAGTATATCTACACTCACAATGGTCTTGAATCATGCATTCACTTCTGTAAGTCTGCAGCTGCTGATTTATTTAGCGTTGCCCTTTATGTAGCACGATGTAAAATGAGCATGTGTAGATCAGGGCAGTGGTGGATGGGCGTTTAGCACAGGTGCTAGAATCTCCAGACCTGTAATTAATGTTCTTTTCCTTCAATGTCAAGCGTGATAGTTGTCTAGTGTGCAGGATTCTGTGTCATCCAGTGGTGAGGTTGCAGATCACAACTAGCAGAATACCCCTCATTTTTCAAGCATATACAAAAACCCACAGAGGCTGAGACTAAAAATGAGAAACAGGAGTCTGTGTTTGGTTTGGTTCCCCTCTCCAGTCATTAATTAAACTCCTAACAACTCGTCTCTGTGTGTCGAAGTTAAACATTTAGATTTTTTTCCCCCTTCTTACCCTCATATGTCTTAGATGTAACTCTACTCTGATGCCTCCTTTAGATGGTGCTGACCAATCAAGTCTCTCCCTCTCCCTCCACTTGTCCACTACAATTAAAACCGTAAAACTACTCTTTGCTAAACAATAGTAAGTTCTTATGTCGGGGTATTCAACTGTTGGCTACAGAAAACCAGTTCTGAAGCAGAATAACGATGCGGAAAGTCCCACCTCGTAAGTTGATCTTCGTTCTTCAGGTTTGTTATGTATAAAACCTCAGAAGTCTGAATCTGTGTGTTTGCGATTGTCATCATTGCATTTGATCATTGTGGTTTTTCAACGGAAATGCTCAGCCTTGGCATTAATTGCTTATTTCCTATTCTGCAAACATTTCCACATCTGCCGAACAGACAAAAAACACACAAGGAAAAACTAGTTTTGCTGTCCATCAAGAAAGCCTGTTACCATTGAAATGCAGCTTCAAATATTAATTTTTGTCAGTTCTCTATAAATTTAAGCATTTATGCACATTTACAAGCGAATTTCAAGCGTCTGTTCTAAAAGTGGCAGAGAAAGAAATCATGGAACTTTGGCTAAAATAGTTGTGGATCAAATCTAGTAGCCACATCCATCGAACATTAGGGTCTAACTTTACTTTTTTGTGTTTTTGGAAAGTCATTATGGCCTGAAAGCTTTCCTAGAATTCAATCATCACCACCAGCGCAATTACCATGTCTGGAAACAAGCTATTTTTGTCTGGACTGGGTCAAACACTAAAAAAATTGCTTCCTGAGAGCCATCTCCACGTTGGGGGGCCCTGGGACGTTAGCTCAACCATCCCTCACACTATGATGGCCCCGGTGTGGTGCAGGGATAATTCAGCCCCTTATCCTCAAATCTCTCAACAACGGTGATGACTGAAAATAAGCGCTTCACTTCAATTGTCCCCTTTCACACTGAGCCTAACAACCACCGTGGGGCTGCGGGGTTGATTATCACACATCAGCAATAACAATAATGACATAAAGTAGGAGAGTTTCAATTATGCCCCTCATGATTTATTTGTGGTTTAATGATTAAAAAAAATGGCCTGGTTAAAAAACATTAAAGCTCATAGCACTCGCAATTACGAGGCGGCGTAATTTACCCCTGACGATTGGCCCCGACTATCATTTCAGTTCTGTTCTGGTGAACCTCATGCCAGCAATAATTGATATGAGTCTTGTTGACTGTGGCGTCCTCAGAGCAGCAATGATTATCTGATGTTTGTTTGCTCAGTCACATTGTGCAATCGTGTATTCAATAATTTACTTTTTTATATCCCCAGGTGAGCGCTGCCTTTGCTTGTTAGCCCATCAGAGAGAGGCATGCATCTTTTATTTCCTGCTTTCACTCCGCCGCTCTGACATCGCAAGCTGCTGCAGTGCTGTAATAGTTACCTGGAGAAGCTGCTCCGGTGGCAGCGTCTGCACCCGATTACTCCATGGGATTCTTTTTTTTTTTGCACATATTCAGCGTCACTATAATTTAAAGTACAGTCTGCGTGCCAGGTACACTGCGACATTGTGCAAAAAAGCAGCCAATGAGATTCAAGGGAGGTTGTCATGACTGAAATGCTTGGCTACAAATAAAGTTTTCCTTTTTTTTCCCCCTATTTCACTGAACTCAGTGACATTGAGAGCCAAGGTGTTCACTGAAGTGGAATGATGAGACACTTAAGTCAAATAAGCACTTCATGTGCTCAGACCTTGTAAACAGCAGCCGGACAGAAGAATATTTGATAACGTCGTGGATCAGGGCTGTCTGTGGCCCTGAGCACTGAGGGCTTTCAGAGTATTATATTTGATTTGCTTCCCTGAGCCTTCTAACACTGGCTGTGCTGCCATCATGGTGTCTGTGACAGGAGTTTCAAATTGGTTCTTTTTCCCTTCATGTCATTTTCTCAAACTCCTGTTTTAGTTCCCTCAGCTTTGAAAAAAAGACCCAAAACATTATTTTACCAAAAACCAATCTCTTCACCACATATGAATGATTGGAATTTTGCACTAAATAATAATAGTAATAATAATAAGAAGAAACTATATTTATGTACAGTCGTACCTTTCAAAACAATGTGATATAAAGCTAAATAAAACTGGACAAAATACCCCTAATACAATAAAATTAATCAAAATACCATGAATAAGCAATTTAATCAAATACAAAAGCCTATATATTTATATCTATTTATTTTTCCGAAGAGGCTTATACATTGTTACAGCTTCAGTACAGCGAGAAAAAACTAATTGAACACACTGAATTCTAGGGTTTTTGCTTTAAATCCAAAGCAATGACGAGTGTACAGGCAGAGCAACGTGCATAAAGTTAGTGCAAAGGCGTAAGTGGATGCAGGATGCAAATTTGCTCCAGGCACAGATGAATCAAAAATGTTTTCAGCTTAAGTGACAAAAAAATGACTCAAATTCATAAGTGCACGCAGACAAGTTGAAATGGAGAAACTGAAGGAAAAGACACGACAAAATAGCATGCACAGAGCAAATATCTGCACAGTCACGACTTTAAGTATTTGCCATATTTTATTGAACAAGTATAGTAACAAATGAGGTAAAAAGAAAAAAAAGCTTCACATTCGGGCGGCTGTGGCTCAGGTGGTAGAGCGGTTGTCCTCTAATCGTTAATCTCTGAAAGGTTAGCATTTCAATCCCCCGCCCACAGTCGAAGTGTCCTTGGGCAAGACACTGAACCCGAAGTTGCTCCCAATAGCAGACAGCACCTTGCATGGCAGCTCTGTCACCATTGGTGTGTGAATGTGTGTGTGAATGGGTGAATGAGAAACACATTGTAAAACGCTTTGAGTACCACTCAGGTAGAAAAGCGCTGTATAAGTGCAGACCATTTACCATTTACATTCACTTTAAACTCATCAACAGTGACATATCTATGCACTACAGAATATCCTCTAGGTTTCCCGAATGGACAAATAAAGAAGTTCTTTTCGGGATTTTGCAAAATTGCCCCCCAGTCTCTGACATCAGCTTCTTGAAGTTCCTGATCACGCTTCCATGCAGAATCCCATCAGTTGCAAAATGTGTGAAGGTTTTCAGTAGTGTTCCAATCTGGACTTTGACTAGGCCATTCCATAACCTTACATTTCTTCTTTTGGAGACACTCCTGGGTGGAGCTGCTGGTGTACTTAGGGTCATTATCTTATTGAAAAGGTTCAGGCCTGGTTCAGCTTCAGTTTTCAGACAGATGGCTTCATGATATCTTCAAGCGTTTCGGGATGATGCAGATGAATCCATGAACAGAAGCTGCCCAGTCCCTGAAGCCGTGACAGAGCTCCAAACCATAACATTTCCACCATAATGCTTCACAGTTGATGTGAAATCTTTGATCTCTTTCGGATTGTAGACTCATTGCCTTTAACACCAATCGTTGCAGTTACCGACAGACCACTGAGGCCGAGCCTCCCCTGCCATCACAGAAAGAAAGAAAGAAAGAAAGAAGGAAAGAAAGAAAGAAAAAGATAAAATGATTGACAGGGTTATATTTATCCAGTGATTTGTACTATAGAGTATTTATTTTTTCATTTAGCCTCACCAGTTTTGATGATTTTTAATTCAAATTTGCTGAATTTTTGCAATTTCCCATTTAAATGCTTGGAAGAGAAGCTGGTGAGGCAGCAGCGAGCTGAGCCTCGCTTGGATTGCACAATCCCTGCACTGGCTGCCTGCAGTGACAGCGTGCTGCTGTCTGTATGTCGCCAATAAAATGGTTCAAACACATTTAATATATGAACAGATTTTCCACAGTTCAGCTGATGTATATAATAATGTACAGTGTTTTTTGTATCAACTGTATGTGTGTAACGTGTTTCATGTGCTGAGCAATCATAACCGGCTGAGAACAGGTTCCAGGTGAGGCAAGCAGTTCTCTGGCCTCATGGCAGGGGGCGCTCTGATCACAGACATGCTTCTTGTGACTCTGTGGCTGCAGAGTAAGTAACAGCAAGCCAGACTAGGTGCGATGTACAGTTAGCAAGTCAAGTGCAGTGAAGGAAGACAAGGAGACTTTTGCAAAAAAGTAACAGATTTTTGTCCAGAAGGAGCGAAGCATGGACTTCATTTAAAGGTAAAGGTAAGACCGCAATACCTTTTTTTTTAAAAATGAAACATGCGTTTTGTGGACTACAGTTTGTATGTGTAAAGAATGCAGATATGAAACATAACCCGTAAACTGCTGCCAATCAAATGGCAAATAAGCTACTCTGTAGAGTGCATGTATTTGTAGATCTGATTCTGATGAAGTCAGTGCCTCACCAGCCATGAACCTCACCGCATGTCACTGCTACAGACCGTATGATGTAATGTTTGGGTTCTTCAAGATCTCTTTCTGCATTTAAAAAAAAAAAAATGCTCTTCTGCTGAATTTGCTGGCGTCATTGGAAATCTGTGCGACCTGTAGATGAATTCATCCATCCATTATCTATACACCGCTTAATCCTCACTAGGGTCGCGGGGGGGCTGGAGCCTATCCCAGCCACCTTAGGGTGAAGGCAGGGGACACCCTGGACAGGTCGCCAGTCTATCACAGGGCTACACTTAGAGCAGGGGTGTCGACATCTGGTTCTCAAGGGCCGCAATCCTGCATGTTTTAGATGTTTCTCTCTTCCAACACACCTGATTCAAATGATCAGGATCGTTATCAGACTTCTGCAGAGCTTGGTGATGAGCTGATCATTTGAATCAGGTGTGTTGGAAGAGAGAAACATCTAAAACATGCAGGATTGCGGCCCTCGAGGACCGCAGTTCGACATCCCTGACTTAGAGACAGACAACCAAGCACACTCACATTCACACCTACGGACAACTTAGAATCACCAATTAACCTCAACATGTTTTTGGACTGTGTGGGAGAAAGCCAGAGAACCCGGAGAGAACCCACGCTGCACGGGGAGAACATGCAAACTCCACGCAGAAAGATTCCGGTGCCCCCACCGGGATGCGAACCGGCGACCTTCTTGCTGTGAGGCAACAGTGCTAACCAACTGCGCCACCCTGCAGTCTGTAGGTGAATTATTGATTTCAAATAATTTGGAGATTTAATTAAATCTCTTGCCAGACTCCATAACCATTTCCCCAAAGGCCTTGGAGAGCTCTTTAGACGTTGTCAGAATGACACCAAACCCTTCAAAGAGAACACCAGACACAACAGGTCAGAGTGTTAAATAAGGTTGGCTCTACCTGTCACTCCCTAACGAGGTTCTAATTGTTGCCACCTAATCTGGAAACCTTAATTCTAATTAAAGATTTCAAGGTGTGATAAACGTGACCCAGGTTTTTATTTTTTTTATTAATGTATTTAAATTATTGAAACAACTACAAAATGTCAGTGTGGCATTTGTTTGAGTGCATCAGCTTTATTGGTGACTGTTTCAGAGAGGATTACATTTTTGCTTGTTCACATTAGGGAAATTCTTTTACTGATGACTACTTGTATTGACAAAAGTTTAACAAAAATAATGCCATCAGTCAACTTCATCTTTAACTTTGTTTATTGTGTGTTTTGTCTCTTTTTTTTCCCTCTTTTTTTGGCAAAATTGAAATTACACTCATAATAATGGACTATTTGCGATATAATCATATTAACATAATATTAGTATTTCATTTTTAAATATCATGGTTTTCCTCCATAGTGGTATGTCACAACACCTGAAGTTCAAATATGTAAAAAAGGTTAACAGTTTATATGAGATGTACTCATTTATTTATGCCCAGCTAAATACTCTTTGTGTTTACTCGCAGTTTGTTTCAGTACTTGGTTGTGTTTTCTCACTTTGAAGCATGTACTTCAAATCTGTGAAGGTGTTTGCTTAATTTACTGTTGCATGTCTTTCTTCCACTGTACTGCATAGACGCAGCAACAGTTCCCTACACAACACGTCTGGCTGGCATGAGCTTCTACAAAAGCCTGAGTGTAGATTCCAAATTCTGCACCCACACAGTCACCTAAGACTTTTTATACATTTAGAAGCGACATAAAAACATTTTCTGAACACAACATGGTACATTAGGCACACAACATTCATATTTCAATAATTCTGAGCCACAAAGATGTCATACAGTATGTTGCAGCCTGCATATAACAAGCGCTTTCACTACAACACCGACACATCAAACCAAACTGTAGCTGCAAGACTAACAGCCAACCTGGCTCATTAACATAACTGATGGCAAGACAGGGAAAAAAAGCAACATATGGGACATGAGCCTGCACACACGTTGATACACAATGACACAGCTCAGAAATTGCCCAAACAGTTATAATACAGTCCTTCATTTTTGTTTGCAGCTAATTATTCATTTAAACGTGCGGCCGTCGTCACAGAAGAACGATCTCATTGTGTTTGCGACTATTTGCCAAGCGCTCAGTCACATCTTCACTGTATGGAGAGTTCACAACATTGCAACTTGAGGAAACACATTCAAACAGACAAAAAAACAGAGACATTAGGGAAGAAAGCTCTACTAATGTGCCAACACAGCTCCAGCATTTAGAGGAAAATGCTGCGAATACAGAAAACAAAGCTAAAGACAGAGGTTTAACCATATTTTAACCTGTATCTGCGTGTTTTTCGGGAATTTTAAACAAGGTCATGTGGAAAAACGTGCACCGTATATACCCACTAACATGCAAACAACAAAACTAAATTCAAACTCAAGCTTGTATTGAATGAGATAAAGTTCTGTGCCATGGTTTTTGATGATGCATCAGCCCTTGAGAAAGCTGATTCCTTTAAATATCTTGAACTTTGGATTGGCTCAGAGCTCATTTTTTAGCCCAACATTGATTTCATTAAAAAAAAAACACACAAGGTTATGTGACTTTATCATTCAATCACTTTTTTTTACATTTCAGGTCAGGTAAAGACATACTCCTCAGATGATCCTATTCATTATTGACTAAGCTGACACTGTCTATCCAAACATCTCAGATCTATTAATGTTGTATTTATTTCTCTATGCAGATTCGTTTTGTGGTGTCGATACATAACTCAACATTGTCACTTATAGGAATCCCTTAACTGGCTGCAACCTAAATCTAGAAAGCAGTTTCAGTGGCTCCAGTTCATTTTCCTACTTAAAACAGCTTCTAGTCCCATCTAGAGCTTCATATTCTCTCTGACATCTGCAATAGAACTTTTTTTTGCCTTTCATCCTACAGTTTTTAAAGAAACTGAAGGTCGTTCCAACACAAAGCTCCATCTGATTGGAATAATCTTCCTCTGTTTCGTAGATCTATCGCCTCCTTCCGCTGCTTCAGGCCATCTTTATTTTTCTCATTTTAAACCAACCTGTTCGTGCTGTTAATTTGCATGTACTTTCAGTTTTTAGTTTTGTGCTACAATTATTCAGATGCTGATGTAATTGTTGTGTTATGTGGGTCTTTGTAATCCACTTGTCTTTTCATAGCTGAAGTCTGGGGCTGTGCCTGGGAGAGGCTGAACAAGTTATTTGTGTATAAGTAGTGTTTTGATATCTCTAGATCATGTCTAAAAAATTTAGTTTAATTTGTATGTATTTCATCTAATATTTGTGGAGGGGATCCTTAACTTTTCGTCGAAATCCCACAAATCTCAGACTTTGGCTGTCCATATTTTTTGGCCACAGTGCATAAACAGAATAAATCCAGGTGTCTAAGTTGTAATTCTGATTATTTATGAGGTGAACAACTTATGGTGGCCACCCCGCTTGCCCAAAACGCCAATCACATTGTACTCCAAACTTCATGTTAGGCTTATATTGCTACAGTCTGCTTAGTCCACACCACTCAGCTTGGAATTGATGCAACAAGTCTGTACGTCTCTCTGCAAAACATCATTATAGCATGCAGTGGATTTCTGCTATATTATAGCCTGAACAGACCTAATGTTGTTTTTTTTTCTGACAAGGAAAACTAAAGCTGAAACAGTCAACTAAAGGACAGATTCCCTCTGACCAATGACTGTTTAGTCTTACAGGGTACTTCGTGATAACCCCGAGCTTTGAACAATCCCTTTGAAGATTCCTGTCTCAGACTGAATAACAATGTAATCACATCTAAAGTCAGGTTTCTGCACCGGGCCTTGAATTGCCTGAAGCCAAATGAAACCTCAGCTGTGAGCGGCGTTTCTTCTTCTAAGGTTTTAGGTGAGTATTTCCTGCTGTATCAGTGCACGGTAATAACACTGAACGTCAAGCAGACAAAGGATTTATTATGACAGAAACGAGGAGGACGTTCGTGTACGGCTCAGTCGGCGACACCACCTGCCTTCGCCGTATTGTCATCTTGTGGGAGAAAAGTAAGCAACCAGCAGAGTAGCACAGCATCCAGCCGTCCGCGCTTCGACTGATCTGCAACCTGCTTCTGTCCACTTCCTCAGCACATTGACAGATGCTAACATTTAATGATTGTTTCATCTACAAGAGACAGTAATCCCCTAATCTCTGCCCGTCATATCTATCATCTCCCACTGCTCTGTGCAGAAACCAGGGAGGCCACATTCAGCTCAGGAACTAGTAATCCGCTTACAGTCACATGTGAAACACAAGAAAACTGTTATTTCTGTTGCAAAGTGGCCAACATCGGTGGGAACTAAATGGGAATGGCAGGAGGGGATTTTAGCTGATGAATCACACAGATGTCGGTGAATAGGCTTCATAGTGGAAGTGATTTAGCAAACAAAAAGATGAGGCTAATTTGACTAAAGATTAATTTATTCAGGGCATCCTGGTGGCCCAGCAGGTGAAACTGCACATAGTGTCATTGTGGAACTGAGTTCGCTTCCATCAGACCCTGTCACATGTCATCATGTCTCTTTCCCATCATTCCTGCTCTGCCTCTATCTGTCCTCTGCAGGCTGTCTAATTTTAGAGAAATGGATTAAACAGGAATAAAATGAAAGATAATTTCTCCATTGAACTTTTTCCAGTTTTGCACAGCTACAAACGAGGTTGGGTGACCAACTGGGCAAAGCAGGCAACTCCCCAGGAACCCGAGACCTGCAGGAGGCCCAAAGGCTGTAAATTCACCATATGAAAGCTTATGCTAATTTAATTGATCAGAAATCTTAACTATCTTTATAGATTATGCATGCACGAGACAACATATTTAAAAATGAAATGATGCAATACCTACATTATTACCCAATCATAAGGGCCAATGTTTGCCTGGAGGCAGTGAGTTAAAGTCCTACTCCAGGCAATGATTAAACCACTAAAAAATCATCTCTGTATCATAATTACAGATTTTCCCATGAAAATAATCCCTTCATGCTTTGAAATGGCTTAGATCTAACTCTACACTGCTAGATCTTGTAGAATATGCAGATCTATTAAGTCCACAGATCTTTCTCCACGTACCCCTCCGCCACTCGCTGCAGCTCGAGCACTCCACGATGTAAAACTACACAATGGCAAGATGTAATATTGGAGTTATTTAGCCATACTTTTTTTTTTTTTTTTAAACTTGGAAATGAGTCTGAAAAAGGGAAATTATACAGAAATCCCCATCCTTCAAGTTCACGGTTGGTTTCTTAGATTCATTATGTGTGGAACCCTGGTTTTCTAAAAGCATGTCTTTGAGACTGTCTGATTATTTCAAGGCAGAAATGCTCAGCCATGGCAGTGATTGCCTATTTTTACTAATGATGTGTCTTCTGGCTCATAAAAAAAACACCATATGGACATCTAGAAAAGGTGAAAAAACATAATAATTATGCTTAATAATAATAAACTTCATTTATCACCTTATTTAATACCTTTCATATATAATGTATGCTCAGTGGTGGGTAAAGTAAGGGCAAAAAAGAGAAAAAATTACTCATGTCACAAAGTTGACATACTAGAAATATGCTCAGTGTAAGTTTCACGTGTACTGACTTGGTAAGAAAAAAAAAAAAGTGTAATTACTACATATAGGAGATTTACATTTTTATTATTTTTTTGGAAAGGCAGAACCCCCTTGGTTTTCTCCTGTGGGCATGAATTTTTGCACAAACCAGTGCAGTGACTTTTAAGTAGTGCTTGCTGCAGGCCACAGGAGGGCAGGGATGGACGTCCATGGGAATTACAGGTGCTTGCCAGTACCCACTGAATTTCATTAAAGCATACATTTTTAAGGCCAACACAGCAGTTCAATGGATTAAGTGCAGTTGGACACCATATTTTGGACTAAAGTATTTTCTTACTAACTTATACATTCTGACAGCCTGGCCGACGCTCTTCTTGGCCACAAAATAGCTACTTTTTACTTACTCGCCCAAGCAGTAGGGTGTTCATTTTCTCTCAGCTTTTATTTGGGTGCTTCAAAGAGTTAAATTCACAACTATGTTATATGTAATTGTCTTCAAATTCATGCATATGTATTTATCTATTCTGTTGTTTTCTGTGTTGGAAAAACTAATGTCTAAGTGACCTGTTGGTCAACTTATCCTTTGCCCCAGCAGACTGTTATACAGTATTACTAGACTGTATTAGATGGCTTTACCAGTTTAGGTGTTTTTGTACCAAACATTACAATTTTGAGCACTGTTGCCTCACAGCTAGAAGGTCACCAGTTCGCGTCCCAGTGGGGGCACCGGGATCTTTCTGCGTGGAGTTTGCATGTTCTCCCCGTGCAGCGTGGGTTCTCTCCGGGTTCTTCAGCTTCCTCCCACAAGGTCCAAAAACATGTTGAGGTTAATTGGTGATTAATGGATAATCAATAACCAATAATGGATGGATGGATGGACATTACAACTTTGTTTGGATAAGTGGGTCCCACCTTCGTGTTAACATTAGCTTGCTATCCTAACTAGCATCCACTTTCACAGCAAACTTCATCAGAGCCTTCTAAATGTTTAATGTTGTAAATGAACCGATCATCAGCAGTGCTTGTAGCTAATGGTTAGTGGACTTCAAAATTAGGAAGAAAGAATTCTGCAATTGGTCTATCCTTCAGCAGTTAATTATAAGTATTATCTCCCTAAATACATAATGGTAGATAATCTGAATTTGTATAGCTCCTTTCTACCTTAATGGTACTCAAAGTGCTTTACAATGTGTTTCCTCATTCACACGTTCACACACATACAGTCATGCACCATTGGGAGCAGCTTCGGTTGAGTGTCTTGTCCAAGGACACTTTGACTGTGGAGTGGCATGGGATTAAACCACCAACCTTGCGATTTGAGGGCAACCCACTCCACCACCTGAGCCACAGCTGCCTTCAGCTCAATGAAGATATATATTGTTTTGAAGAAATGAAAACAAAAAAATTCACATTGGCAATGCTAGTGTAGTAATTTGATCTCACTTGAGTGTTAATAACAGGTCCACCAGAGTGCCAGAGTTTTGTTCACTCAGATAAACATCAACTACTAGAGACAGCAAACACAGAGAACCTGGAGAGAACCCACACTGCACTGAAAACTCCACGCAGAAAGATCCCGGTGCCCCCACTGGGATGCGAACCAGCGACCTTCTTGCTGCGAGGCAACAGTGCTACCAACTGTGCAACCTTGCAGCCCTCCTCCTCCGATCTGCATTTCATAAATTATGGTCCCATGTAGAGTAAAACAGACGATAAATATCCTGTATTTTCACATCTGTGGACACACATGTTGGGTCAATTTGCGTCACTTGTTGGGATCTCACAATATGGCATTATTGTTGTAGACACAAAACATGCAATGTAATATCTGACTGGATTACATGAAGAGGCAACTGTTTTGTGTTTGTTTTCAGTCATCAGGAGGATGTGGTTGTACAAAGTGCTCAAGTCAATCACCAGGGTTTAGAGTTCACATCCTGACTCCTGTTTGTGGTTTAGGGTTAGGGAAATATGGTGGTTTGATCTTAATATAAATAAACATGTTGTGTCTCAAGTCACTGTGGACTTTTGCTGTATTAAAATCTGCCTTTCATGATTTTAACCAAGATCTGCCAAAGTCTAAACCAGGGTTCTGAAACTTATGACTCAAAGATCAGTATCTGATTTCATTCAAGCACAGAGGTCTGGAATGATCAGCAAGAACAAAATAAACACTTAATAAATTCATCTTGTAAGCAACATGCCTTCAAGTTCAAAACTGTCAAAATAATCAAAATACATTTGAGACGAAGAGGAGAATTGACATGGATCGCTTGTGGCCAAACCTATGGTGCCCCTGTTGCTATGCAACATCATCAAAGACATGGATTCATGTTGAATCAGTCAATACGTCTGAGTATTTCTCTATTTTCTGAACTTATGTGGTTTGCTTTGGAGTTCATCTGAATAATAAATAATCTGTGTTTGTGTGTGTGTCTGTTGTTGACCTTTGACAACAACTATTTATCTGATCTGCTTCAAACTTGGCAAGTGTTTTACTGGGGACACAAGAAAGTGCTGCATTAAGTTTGAAGTCATTTGAAAGCGCAGTTATAATATTTTAGCTGGTGGAACACTGCAGTCACAACTTCTCCACTGGTCGGTTTAGTATTTCTCCTGCACTTCCTCCGTTGTGACTCCATCGTTAACTAATTGATTGCAAACAATTGAAGAAATGCACTTGCATTACGCAAAATAGCTTTGGTGGACACCTCTCCCTAGACTTCATCTGACTAATAAATCAAGGAATTTATTTGTGTATGTGAGTCTGTCTGTTCTTTATCTATCTAGATAACCATTCATTCAATCTACTCCAGACTTGGTGTGTGTTTTACTGGGGACCGGTGGAAGTGCAATGTTGAGTTTGAAGTCATTTGGATCAGCGGTCCTCATGTTTCAGCTAAAAATTGTTTTCTAAAACGCCTTAACAACAGTATCTACAGCAGACCTTTAGCTGCCTATGGCCAGATTCCAAGTTAGCCTTGCTGTTAGACAACATCATCAGAAGCATGATTTACATTTTAGACCTACCTGCCTACACACAGTGCTTTCAGTGCTTCCCTGATATCCTTCCTTTGGGGGACGCAAGGGCTGAAAAGCTGTGGTGCTCCAGATGACACGTATTATGTTTCCAGGCCACAGCAGATGCTTTAAGCTTTGCTCTGCAAATCAAAGCATGACGTTATTAGACCCAAAAATCCTTGAAGAAACCATCAATCCTCATTGTGCATTTGTACAAAATTATGATTTGTCTTTTTAATAGATTGACTATCAGCTGTGTGGTTCAGTCGCATGTATCATCCGCTGACTGTGCTTTATCACACAGGCAGGACAAAGCCAAGGAATGAAACAGTGTTGTTGAGATATTGCAGCCTTCCCTCAAGGTGAGGGTCAAGGTCACATCCTTTATCTGGCACAGAGAAAATAGATGTGCAGCCACACACAAACCCAATCATGTGCTACATATACAATCAGTGCTATCCACAGTACATGAATACCAATGTATTCAAATGAATGCATTGCAAAATGCATAAAAACTGAATAAATGTGCAGAGCAGAGGTGTTGAATAAAGTATGCTATTTGAAAGACAGAAACAGCTCATCAAGGTCTACATTTAATTGATTGCCGTGACACCAGTGCAATCACTGACTGCTTGTAGTCAATGTACAGCAGAATGTATTCAATATCCATAAATTTTACATTAAACTCTGGGTTATCAGCAGTGTTTTAAGATTACATCTTAGTAATAAAGTCCATGTAAAGAGGGATTTCCGCAAGGATGAATGTTGCCATATTCTGCTATGATTCATGGATTTTAATGCATATTAATTTTGGTAGATATCAAATATATCATGTCAGCTTCAAGTCTAATGCCTGAAGAATACTGTACGCTAGAGACAAACTAAAAAGAAAAAAGACTTTCCTACAAAATTTAAGGCAATCAAACAAAATATGTGGGGAAAAAAGTCTAAAAAGTATTGTTTTAGCATACAAATATACGAATACAAATTCAGAGGTAGCTATTAACATCTTAACAAGTTCAAATGACTGACAAAATTTGTATCAATTTAAATCTCAATTTTCTGTAATTACTCGCACCAACTCTGTTGTTGACATACTGCCTCTGTGGTGCTGATTTGAACAGCAGCTACATTTGTAATGTAAATAGAGTGATTTATTTTAACATATACATCTCCAAAAAGCTCACATCTTGCTCAATTAAATCCTCATTATGGTAAATGGTAAATGGTCTGCACTTATATAATGCTTTTCTACTTTTGTGGCACTCAAAGCGCTTTACAATGTTTCTCATTCACCCATTCACACCAATGGTGACAGAGCTGCCATGCAAGGCGCTAGCCTGCCATTGGGAGCAACTTCGGGTTTAGTGTCTTGCCCAAGGACACTTCGACTGTGGAGGGGCGGGGATCGAACCACCAACCTTACGGTCAGAGGACAACCGTTCTACCACCTGAGCCACAGCCGCCCATTAAAAGCCTTGCAGGCCTTCATTTATAGGGGAGGCTTTTGATATAAAAAAAATATATATATCAGAGAGTACTGAGTTTTGCTGACGATTGCGTATTATTGCAGAGACGGAACCACCAAATAAAGTGTTAGCTGGGCCCTGCTCTGAGGACACAACAGGTTCAAAGCAAACACTACAAAAATGCATAAACATTATACTTATGAATATTTATCCTCGTAAAATGAATCCTCTGAGCCCGAAAACCCACTGACAGGTTTAAAAGCAGTGTTAGCTCTTAAAAAAATCACCAAAATTGATCCTTTTTCAGAGTCACAAACCAAAAAACCAGAAAGGATCATCAGATTTCAAAAATTTCCAGTGGTCCTTCAACTACTCATCTGTGACATGCTGTTCAGTCGGGAAATCTCAGCTTGAAGTTATTAGTATTCATCAAATCACTTTTAGCAACTTTTTTAAAAAACATCACCCCCCTCCCAAAAAAAAAACCCAAAACAAAACAAAACAACAACAGCAACAACAAAAAGCAATGTCTCTTCTATTCAGAGAAGAAACTAAAGAAACTAAAAAAAATCCTGCTTTCTGTTGGGCAACCATGAAGCCATTAGTGACTCAGCTGTGACAGATGGTCACATGACTAAAATACTGGGACTTCACGGCTAACCTGCCGGCTGTGTTTACACAGAGCAGAGAAGAGGCGAGTATGGAAACAAATTAAAAATGTAAGAAGGAAAATATCTACAGCATGGTGAGTGAAAATATGACAGAAACAGAAAAAAAAAACTGCTCGGAGTTCAGCGGGTTCATTATGAATACAGTCGAATGACATCACATTTCTCTAAAATTATATTTGCAAATAATTCCCGTGCACTTTTTCTTGGACACACCTTAACCCTGACCTTCGAGAGTTCATACAGAAGAGGTCTTGTCGAAGTTGTAACCTGCTGCCATCCTCCAATAATATTTTATATTATGCAAATGTACGGATCTAATTGTTCACACAGGGGTGAGTGGACGTGACTTTGACTCGGAGCTGACCTTTCAGCCAAGCCAATAAGCCATTTTGCTCTGTCGTATTAATATAGGAGATTTATATTCTCATAATGGAGGGCCTCGGCAGTCATATCACTCACAGTGATTAGTGACTAATGAATGACTGCCAACCTGTTTTGTGGTAATGCATTCATCTGACGGATTGTGGTCAACCCTGTTTGGGAAGGCAGCCAAAGAGATACGTTTATTAGTAAAGCCATATTAATTAACGAGTTACAGGAAATTAATCTAGGGAGGAGACTCTCCTTAGAGTTCTCTCATTTTTATCATATCAACTCTGATGACAAAAAAAAAAAAATCAGTAATATTGCAGCAGACTTGTTACTGGATGTTTTACAATCACATATGTGGGATTTTCAGATCCCCAAACAGATATTGCTCTAAAATGTCACTGGTGAGCTATGGTTTTGGCTCCTGCAATAGGTGAGGTAGAGAGTTTGGGGCTGAGGAGGAGGAGGGAGGGAGTGTCTCTCTCTCTCTCTGTCCCTTTGGACCAGCACACGTTATTACCTTTCTTTTCTGGGTGTATGTGGTGAACGTGGGAGCTCTCAGGATGAAGAAAGTCTCCAATTTTGAAGAGTAATTGTGCGCCGGGCTCCGTTTGAAGGCACTCAGACTTGTTGAGAGAAAAGAACCAAGTTCGAGGGACGCTGAGGATTATCGATAAAAGCGCTTAAGGCCATCATTTACCTACAAGTGAATCTGTGGCCAATCTGGAAGCTATACCCTAAACAGACTCAAGGAGAACTGAAGAACTGTGGGGGCGTGTGGTGGGGGGGAGAAGGGGTTGTGTGTGGTTTCCCGCAGCCAGATGGATTTGCGTTACTTCCACTTTAATAAAAATGTTCATTCCTGCAGAGGAAAACATTAAGCATTTCTCGTCCACAGATTGTTCTCTCCCGTCTGCGGCGCTGTGTCCTCCGACTTCCCGCATGCATGAATGTGTCACTGATGATCTTGGCTCTATAAACCTGCCCAACTTTATGCAAATGATAGAAACACAGAGTGGGGGGAAAAAAAGAACAATTTTGGAACAGTTATAAAGCTGGAGTGATAAGTTCTACTGTCAACGTTGAAGGCTCACTGTATTAAGCCAACAATATAAGAGACAATTTGCTCTGTCACTCTGTTCAAAATTGCTCCAATCATGACTTCTAACTCTTAAAAGAGCAATAAGGAAGATTTTTATTGCTCTCTAACACAAAATGAGTGCAATATATCTGCAGGAGTTTGATAGGATTTTAGATTAATTCCAAAGACTCAGTGATTACTGTGTCAAATACTGAAATTTTAGGCTCAAGTCATGTTCTGTTTCATTCTTGAAAAGGCTCCGTACACGTGTGTTTGTTCTCTTTACTCGCTGGTATCTTACAAGTTACTGTGCCATCACAATAGTTCTTCCAGAGTTCATTAAAGCTGCATCTTGTTGAAAATGAATCAGCGTCTGCTTGTGAACCTTCATCACAGATTCTGGCCTCGGCGTGGACATAAATTATGTGCAGCTCTCCTCCTTCAGTTCAAAGGATTTTTAAATGCCTTAGGTGAGTGTCTAATAGTTTACATGAGTTTGCAGTTTCATCACTTTGATCATCACGTTGACAATCTTCAACTGTTCATTTAATTCATTCCTGTCCCTAATTGAAATCCTATAAAACCCATTTCACAAACACACAATTACATTTTTAACCAAAAGAAATGACATTATTGTCTAAATGTAATCAAACACTGGGAAACTATCAGCATTATTATTGTGCTTCATTTAAGACATATTGAGAATGTCCATTCATTTTGCTGTGAAAACTCACTACATTTTTATTGTTGATGTCTTTAGAAGTTTTACATTTTATTTTAAAGAGTGCAGATATCCTGCTTTTACCACTGCACTGTGTGGTTTATGCAACAAGAACACTGGTTAAGGTTAAAGAAAGATGGTGTTTTGGTAAAATGTGAAGAAAAAAAAAGTGTCTTAACCCTGTAAAGCCTGAAATATGAAAAACTGACAGAATTTTCTTTCTTTCTTTCTTTCTTTTTTTTTTAAATTGGAGTATTTCTTGAACCTTCTGACAAATTAATTAGTTCATAAAACAAGAAAGAAAGAAAGAAAGAAAGAAAGAAAGAAAGAAAGAAAGAAAGAAAGAAAGAAAGAAAGAAAGAAATGAATTTTAATTTGTATAATTTTTGCTACATCTGGACTTTTTGGTGCATGGACACTGATCAGTGGTGGATTATTTGTGCACTGCATGTGTCTGATTATATACATCAGAGAATATCACATTAATGATGTAGAGGTCTCAGAAAATCAGGTCCCTATGGACTACTTGAGGCTAAACAGGCCAGACTTGGACTCTTTGGTGAAGATCTACCAGGGAAAAATTTTGGAACATTATAATCTCTCTGTCCTCCTCACCACACTATCACTTTATCAAAATTCTAAATTAGAGAGTGGATAATTCAAACTTTTAAGTATTTTTATGTAGCAGAATTCACTGCATGAGCTCCTCAACCTGGTTTTCCCCTGATCTTATGAGCTGATGGTGTGGTCTGTCATCACAAGCAATTAGTTGCACACAGGCATTAGAACTAATGCAACTTTGCATTTTAGCTGTATAGAAATGTAATTTCTATGTGACAGGGTTGGTCTGATCCATTAATCTTCTCTTACCCTATCTGAATATCCTTTAACCTGTGTGCTGGGAGAAAGAAAAAGTGGTCCGTCAACTTTCTTGTAGGTGCAATATTACCTTCTAAAAGTCTGGCAACTCTCAGCTTATAAACACACTCAGTAACCCAATGAAACCCAGAGCGAAATATGGAAAACAGCACTTCGGAGACACAGCAGCATTTGAAAACTCCCCTCTGAACAGAGCTGGAGTTCATTCCCAGGCATTATGCCACCGCAGGAAATAGGCAGTCTTGTCAACTTATTGACAGCTAATTTAATAAAGTGAGACAATAAAGACCTGGGCAGACGCTGCATCAGCCGGAGCCATCCTACCCAAATGCATGAATGGCGTCCTCACAAGGACAGAGGTGCTGCCTGTCAAGAACGGCAGGAGCACTGTCAAAGTCTGCAAACTTTTTTTTTTCTTCTCCTTCTTGAAAAAAAAAAAAAAACCACAGCATATCAGCAGCCTTCACAGTCTGTCAGGGACGAGACACAGCTCCATTAGCACCTCAGGCTACCTCCTATTCTCAGACGAAAACACCAGTGTCTGGGAGCTGTGGCGTCCAAATGTTTTAGTCTCAGTCATGGACATTAAAAGTGATGTGACTGTGCTTTATAGATAAGTGATATCTGAAAGACAGGAGTGTTTTGACAATCAAACCATAAGGAAGAAAAAAAAAAAAAGATCTCCCCCCAACCCTTATGTTTTTAGGTGACTGTTGTGGAAAGTCCCTCTCACACTGTATATGGTTTTATTTGTCTGTATTCTCTAGTGATTTATATTGTGGACGTTTGTATCAATTTGTGCCCCCTCAAAAATGTTGGCTGTACTGCGCCCTTGTCAGTATCAGTTTGTTGTGATGTGTTGGTTCATAGAGCTCATACATCACCCCAGCCGCCAACAACCACAACAGTTTGTTTGTGTGTGTGTGTATGTGCGTTCTTGTGTGTGTGTCTGTCCAGCAGATTGGAGTTTTAGTTACACAACATTTCTTGGAGGAAGAGCTTTCTGGGTCTGGATACAGAAGTAATCTCATTGGACTTCAACCTCAATGGCTGGAGCCAAAGAACACAAGTTTTTCAGAGTGAAAGTTTGCACTTAGTACATAACTTTCACGACGAAGGTCTTGTCCGCACCATTACAGATATTTTTCGGGACAGACAGCTTCCCCTCTCCGTTTAAATTCCTGATCATTGTTTTGCAATTCCATTCACATGAGAACACAAAAATAATTACAAAAGCTGTAAAAAGAATGTCGAATGCTTTAAAACCAGAGAACAACATTTCATAGTTTCTGCAGACTTTAAACTCGACATGAGATGTAGTGTACATATTTGACCTGTGCTTGGCTCAGTAAAAACACAAAGTTGCTAATGTGTATGTGTGTGGATAACTTACTGTTGTCATGTTCATGGATTAATAGTGTAATTGTGATGTGATATGCAACTACAGCTTCACACAGTGTTTTTATTTTTTGATCGTTTACATTTATATTTACTGATTAGAAGACCACTTTTGTGAATACTTACCTGACACATTAAACGTTTAAGGAAAAGTGTGAAGCAACAGTATATTCATCTGTTTTTGTATTTTACTTGTGGGTGGAAATTTAAAGGAACCATTTAAAAGTCAAGCTTAAAATGTGGAGCAAAGAAACTTTTGTACAAATGGTTGAGGATAATACACTCACTCTTGACAAAGCTGCCAGACAGGAAGCATTGTGTCTGAGTGCCTTTATTGATATCTTCCCTTTTAAGGGAGTAACAAAGGCACTACGTTCTAACGTTACAAAAGACTATAAAATCCAGCATGACAACAATTGACACAGGACAAAAGTGAGGCACAATATAACAACTAGGGGATTGAGATACACAAAACAAAATCAAGTTTTAGAACAGCAATTGCACTTTACAGTCACACATCCTCTGATTCGAGCCTTGAACTCTCCCAGTGAGACACAATCACGCATGCTGCCATGGGAAAGTTCAGATCCAGTAATGGGTACAAGTACACTTTATCACAGTCATTTAGATGAGTAAGAATCACAAGAGCTGCTCGGAAGAGATAGAAAAATAGACAAATAAGTAGGGAGCTTACCTATTATTTCTTTGTACATAATAAAAAGAATACAGGAATTTATGAGAAAAAAAATGGAGAGCAGCAATTACAGCACTGAGCCTGTGTGGATAGGTTTCAATCAGCCTTCTGGACACTGCAAATGTAACGCATTTTGTTTTCCAAACTGCTCAAGATCTGCAAGGTCACAAGGTAACATCTTTCTTCAAGTCCAGCCACAAATTCTCTACTGGATTGAGGTCTGGGCTCTGACTCGGTCACTCCAGAACATTCAGTTTATTGTCTTTAAAATAATTCTTTGTAGCTCTGCTGGTGTACTCAGGGTCATTGTCTTGCTGGAAAACAAATGTTATCCCAAGTCAAGGTAATCTTGTAGACAGCATATGCATCGTACTTTTCTGCACTTACCCTCTACCTTTACAAGCTTTCCAGGGCCTGCTGCTGAGTAGCATGCCCACATCATGATGCTGCCACCGCCATGCTTCAAGGTGGAGATGGTCTGTTTGTGATGATGTTCAGTGTTTGGTGTTCGCCAAACCTAGCATCTAGTCTGATTGCCAAAAGGTCAATTTTGGTCTCATCAGACAGAAGAACTTTCTTCCAGTTGACTTCAGAGAGCTCCACATGTCTTCTGGTGGGTCTAGTAGAGATTTATTGTGATTTTTCAACAGTGGCTTTCCTTTTACCACTCTCCCATAAAACTTCAAATGGTAAGGAACAGGTTACAGTTGCTGTATGCACAATTCTTTCCTATTTCAGCTGGTGAAGCATGTAACTCCTTCAGAGAGGTCATAGGTGTCTTGGTGGCCTCCTTCATTCGTCTATTTCTGGCATGATTACTCAGTTTTGAGGACAGCCAGCTATAGGTAGCCTTAATTTCTTAATGATGGATTTAACTGTATTTCAAGGGATATTCAGCGACTTGGAAATTGTCTTGTACCCATCCCCTGACTTATGCTTCAATGACATGTTAACAGATC
>NW_007579413.1:64783-118652 GCF_000690725.1 Stegastes partitus | reverse complement strand
CCGTTTAAATAAATGCCACTTAGAATTCATTCAAACTTGACTTTTTGAAACAGGGCAGTTCCTTCTTATTAGTTAGCCCATTAGCAATAATATCATATCTTAATACTCGTTTTGCTTCTTTGCCCAAACTCCTGATGAAACCTGCATGAACTCTACCCATCCGCTTCCCATCACAGTCACCTCTCCACCAAGAAAAACCCTTGCTGCAGATGGAAACACATCCCAAAGAAACAGCACTCTTGCCAGAAATCTTTTCTACTTGCTTTTATTAAATCGATAAGTTCAAAAGGTAACAATGTGTACTGTAAAGTTTTTTAAAAAATATATAGCCTTTTTTTTAAGGAAACTGCTGCATCAGAGCTGAGGCGAAGTGTTGAGAGGTAATCTTTAGGTCAGGCTACAGACCGGAGGGTTTCACAGGGCCAAAGACAAATAGAGAAGGGAATAGTAGATCTGTTCATTCTGCGGAGATTCATTGCTGCTGCCATGCCATAATTATCTCCACTCTGGGACTTGTCGGCCAACCATTCTGCAAAGCACTCATTATACACTGTATATTGTGGACGCTCTTTGTCTCTGTCGCTTTCCCTCCTCACACCTTGCTGCTCTCTGTTCCCGTCTCTCACCCGCTTTCACTCCTCCTCCTCCTCCCCCTCATCCTCCCAGTCTCCCCAGTCTCTGCAGGCCTGTGTGAGTGTCAGATGTGGTGTCACTTCTCTCCTGGTGGGCCCGAGCTGCGTAATTGAACAGCTCTGCTTCCCGACTTCATTTTATTCAAAGTGGAAGGCGGCTCGGCCTCCCCGGGTATCTTCAAAAAAAATGAGACAAGAGTGGGATTGTGATGGCCTGCTGCAGCGGAGGTGTGCAGTGGCGGTGTGAATTCCAGGTGAGATGTGTCTATCGAGTCTGTTTCTTCAACCACTTTGGGGAGTTAGCGTGAATGTGCTCTACTTTTTACGAATCAGTGTCAAACAAGTAAATAGAGGCCTTTGCGGTATTTACTGAAACTGTGCAGAAAACCAGGAGCCTGCTGCACCAGCTGACTGGCATTTGGTTATAGCTTAAAGTTAGCTTTAGCTCAACTAGATATGTAACCCGTCTTACCCAGCTAAATGAATTCACTCCATAAGCTAATATCAGCTTGCAAATACATGTCCCATATAGACTGAAGAATAAAACGGGAATGGAATAAGAACAGAACAACTGATGTGACACAATTAAAATGCTGGACCATTATAGTACAATGAATTTCAAAAATATTTGCCCCAGTGGTCACTCATAGTATTGCAACAGAAGGAGAAGCAAAATTTTTTTTAAAAAGAAACGGGAATTTTACAGTCATCAAAAAAGCAATCTGTAAAACTGCTTTCAACCCAAAAAATGTTGTTTTTTACTCTTTCTGTTATGAACGTTTAGTCCATAGAGGTCATATTTGCAAAACCTGCCCACAACTTAAACTACACCAATGAATAATTACTGCAAAATCACATATCCATCTTATAGAAAAAATACAATGATTCCATAATAAACGGAAAAAAGAAAAATGTTAAATATGTAAAACTGTATTTTAGCCTTTTATACACTGATTAGAATGTTAAAACACGTTCAACATTTTTGTTCTGAAAACCTCTGCAACTATACAAGACGGCTCTTTTTTCACTAGCAAACAAAAAACAAAAAATAGCCGAATAAATAGTTCTTTTTCTGTAATTGTAGCTTATTGTATTTCATTTTAGAATTTTAAAATTATGATAAATGTTCCCTTGACTCAAAAAAATTCAATTTTTGATGAAAAAAAATATGAAAGTTTTTTTTGTATATTATATTACTATCATATCTTTTTTGTAATTGTGTTGTTTTTTGTTTTGTTTTTTCAATCTGTAAATAAAAAGTAAAAATGTTGCAAAATGAAAGTATTTTTTATTATTTCTTTGACAGTGTAGAAAAGCAGCTTTATTAATGTGACATCTTGGGCCGAGCAGAAACCAGTGGGTGGGGCCAGTACTGCAAACACTAATAAGCATGTGCAGTGGGCCACACACTGCAGAAGCAGGATGGAAAGCTAGAAAACTTTACTCAGAGGTCAGCACACAGTTTACTTTAACATATTCGTAGTTAAGCAAGAAGAACAAAAGATGGGACTGAAAGATCCCACCAGCTCACTAGAAAGAAAATTTCTTGCTTGGTGCATGAATCTAAAACATTCCAGCTTCCAGGTTTACTTGCGTATTGCGCAGACGTTTTCCCGTCATCCACTGTGACATGTCGGCATGTCTCAGCCCACCCTGAGTGGTTGGCCTTGTTTCCCTTCCTGAGAAGTCGATTAGAGATTCAACTCATCCTCTGAGAGCAATACTAGACAGCTTCCTTTTGACAGGACTTTTGCCGATCAGAGTCTTGCGTCTTTATTTAGAAAATTATGGATCTGTGATGAAGTTACTTTTTTTACTGAACAAAGCCTGATGTATTGATCTTCCGATGGTGTGCTCACTTTCGGTCTGCCTGATCGTGCTCTGGATACAACTGATCCAGTTTCCACAAAGTGTTTCAGAGTGCCACGCTCTGCCCCCTTAGAAACCTTCAGTCTGGTCGTGATTTGATGCTGAGAAAGCCTCCTCTTTGCTCAGAATAACAATGTGACTTCTGACACTTTCACTTAGCTCTGATGCCATGTTTCCTGCTATCACAATACTAGTTAGTAAGCAATGTTCCGCTGGGACCTTGAGCCACAACCATATTAATAACAGGTGAACAATGGCTGCCTGATGGCTGTTGACTTACTTGAATGTCCACCTCCAGTGGGTCGATCAGATCCACCTGAGTGTCAGCTGAGTGTGGCCTCAATGGAAGAGTACAACTCAAGGAAATCTAACCTTGTATACAAAGGAGTCCTCATGGTCAGTGCCACGTATACGCTTCAGTTTGATTGCTGACCTGGAGAATATTGAAGGATCTTCATTTTTCTTCTCGTGTTTCTAAATGCTCTCGAACTTTCTGATTATTCACATAGTTGCAGCTGAAGACACTTTATATCCACATCCTGTACAGCTTCATCAATGTCATGCACACTTGTCATCATTTTTCTGGCCCATTCTCGGCACAGGAAGATGATGCTTTCAATGCCAACTCAACAGTTGTCCCATGTTTACCTCATATCTTTATGATGAATTCAGAACACTACTGGACTATTTGACTGCACTGTCACTACCACTGATGTTGTCATTTACAGGCTTTTAATACAGAAATATTGCGAAGTAAAAGCCTTTCAGCAGTCCGTCGTGTATAAATGTCAACATCGTTCGTCGAGTTTTTGTGTAGTAGCTTAGGTACAACAAACAATCTAAAAAAATCCCCTACATTGGACATTTTATAGCACATTAGCAAACAGCTTCCTATTTACACTCAACATTAGTGTTAATTTGCAATGAAGTTTCTTCTGACCTGATAGGTGCAAGTGCAAGATTCACCCTGTTTCTAGCTTTCTTTACACCACCCTACTTAGAAAAACATCTGAATTTCCAACCACAGTGTTCACCAGCCAGTCATCTCAGCATCATTTGATGCCAGTATGGTAGTACACAGTGTGTTTATCAGGGTAAAAAACACTGCAGCTGCTCGAAAAGAGAATAATAAAAACATTAAGAAAAATTGAAACTGCAGGTAGTAAAACCAAAACAATGAGGAAGAAAGGTTTAAAATCTATGTAGAGCTCAAGGGAGCTGCAAAGTCTGGTCAGAATTGTTTGTTGGTTGGATACAGTACAAGTGACACCCTTCGCATTACATAAAGTCATTTATTCTACTGCTCATGTTAAAATTTTATTGCAGCTTTAATGAACTGTAATAACAAAGGCCTTTAATACGGTCCAACCCTTGTTTGTTACCATGGATGCAGATCAGAGGACTCCCTGTGCCATTACAGTGAGGATTTACACTGAGACATCAGAAAGTCTATATATTGTAATATAGTCGTGTTAAAAATTCATTCATTGTTCCAGGTGCCTTCTGCCCTTGTTTGTGAGTGTTGATATTGGGGTTTAAAAGGCTTTCAGTGCCCAAGGAGGTCCAATGGAATTCTATATCCTGACAAAACATTTATCCTTTCTCCAGTGCCAAAGCTGATCTGACAGGCTTTACTGTAGCTCTCTGAACACCTGAGCAGGGCGCCGTGAATACAAATACATCACTATACCTCGTCCGTTTCATCCCCGGTTTAGCCTGCCTGCAAGCCTCGCTATCTGCTTAATCTGGGGAGGCTGAGGTCGTAAATTCCCAAATTTGTATGGGTGTCTGCTGTTACATTATGGTATTTGTGCCCTGAAAATGGGGCGGCGCAGGAAAAAGTAGGCCTCTTCTCAAAGTTTGTCCATGTAAATTTAATCAGTCTGAAGAATGAGAAATGAGTGTTGCCTTGCTTGTTTCTACACACCTCAAGCACGGTTAGATTTCTCTGTAAGTATTGAATTTAGGTTAATTCGATTTCTACTTTATCTCACTCCTTCAGCATAAAAGCAACCATGAGGATCTTGTTTTTGTTCTCCAGTTTAGATTACAGCTCAGCACAGAATCTAGTTTACGATGAGAGAGAGATGTTGAAGCAATAACTTCCTGAAAACTTAAAATGTCACGTCACTCCAACCTCCTGGTCAGTTACATAATGTGTACTGTTTTTCTGTTCACATAATCCTAAAGCTATTTTACGCTTTAGCATCTCAAGAGATATAAAATACAGCTTCAGTTCATTTTCATAGGCTGAAAATCAGGACATCTTCCAACACGATGATACTTTAAAGCTTTGTTTTGCTTGAAAAACAATAATTTCTGGAAAATGTGGATAATTCTACTTTCTGTTTATTATTGTGATCAAAGTGGGTGGTGATAGTACACAGAACTCCTAATATTTTGTTCATTCATCAACATACATGTGGGTTACAACATATTAGGAATACTTTAAAATGTAATGCAGCCCAGTACACCTGCATCACTCGCTATAATTTCAACAATAAAAGTAAAATCATCACTTTTTTTGATGCAACAATAGCAGCTTTGTGACAGTGCAGTTTGCGGCAGAGCGGTTGTATTGGATTGCACTAGATTTCACACATGTATCTAAATTGGCCGGTAAGTGTAGGCGTACTTTAGATTCTGTGTCTTCATTAAAATCAAACAAAAAATCAACATCTTCCATTTCTTGAAAGTAAAGGGAATGAAAAATGACTCGTTCCTATTATTACATTGGTGCAAAATCTTGTAATGAAATGTTTCTTTTAACTGGAAGAGGAAAACATTCCTTTGAGATAGCCGATATTAATAGCTTGTTATTACATTTGGAAACTAAAAAAATGAACATTTTCAGTTAAAAATATACAATCTCTGAGGATATTGGTGTAAAGGCCAATTCATGGTTTCCACATCCATGTGTCAGCTAATGTAATTTCATTCTTTTGGTCCATCCAGTTCTTATAAAATATCAATTTCAGATCAAGTGAAAAACACCAATCAATGTATGACATTAAATTTGCTTGGGTTGTGGCATTTTCTTTTACACGCACCACCCACCTAAACATTGTTCCAGCTTGAGGAACTCGATCAAGAGCCCAGGCATTGTCCTGGCCTCCAAGCTCCCCATATCCCAATCCGATGGTATATTCATAGCTTATGAAAGCCCGACACCGCAATTCATTGGACCCAAAGGATTTTCTGCCAACATCCTGGTACCATTCACTACAACACTCTCCCAAAGGTCTCGTGTTCATGCCTTACACAATATTTGGTAGGTGGTTTTAATGTTGTGGCTGTTTCATTGTTACCATATGCAGACAACTGTAGTATGATTTCAGTTTTAAAGGTAACAGAATCATAAATAGTAATTGAAAGTATTACTGAGTTGTTGTAGTTAGCACTAAATGTGAGATACAGTAAATTCATCTTGTTTTACATATACAGATGAAGGTTCTGTGAAGGTGATTTCAGGCTAAAAACTAATTAATTTGTAAGACACACTATGTCCATCACCCTGTTTTTAACTTGTAAGACTTTTTTTTTATTTATTATTGGATAAAATACTGTATTTGTTCAGTGTAATACAATCTAAATCAATTTTATACTACATTTTAGCAGCCAACAGGTGCACAGTTGTATTATTTATTATAGTCTGGCTTTGGTGTAGAGTTATGAAGCCCATCTGACCCCCTCCCAGAGAGTCCCAGCTCAAACGCTGATATATTTCTCCTGCCTCATTCGCCTCCACGTCTAGACTGCAGCTAATAGCTGATATGGGAGGAAGCCTGATGGCCATCGCTGGAGGTGAGGCCTTTCTGTTTTGCACTGGCGACACACTGCTGCCCCAGATGCTCCTGGCTAGCAGCTTGTCCCCCTAGGTCACATCCAACAGCAGGAAGGAAACTTTTTCCCCCGCGAGGACGCACATTCCCACCAGTGATGCAGCGACAGCCGGTGCCTTTGGAGGTACACGAGGCTGTCAGCTCGTCGAACTGCTAAATCACAGCCCCTTGATGTTGGGTTTGATTGGCGTGCTGCTTTGAATGAATAAAGAGTGAGCAGAGATCATAAAATTTCGGAAACAAAGTGCCTGCGCCTTTGTAGAGGGATGTTTACTCCACATGCACGAACCAGTGGGGTTTATTTGATGCAGGGGCAGGCTAATTGCGGAGACAACACTTAAATCTGTGATAATTACAAGTGATCTGGGGTGAAATATAATAACTGGAAATTGTGCCCCAGAGGAAAGCGGATGAAGCTGTATTTCATGAGCAAACCCAATGTGGCTGTCGGTCGGCCGCTGTGCTGTAGCATCACAACGGTGATCTTAATAAGGGAGCATTAAGCAAATTACCTGTGAAAATGGACAGTCATTTCCCTGCCCCAGGCAGCCCTTTTTTCATCTGATTAGACCATCGTAGTCATTAATCTGAAAGAAGGCCATTCTTCAGCTGCCGCACTGCCAGTGTGGCTTTTCAGGAGATTGTTTATTCATAACGTCGTGCTGTAAAGTGACAGGGTTATGAGCCCAGGTCGGACCGACATGTATATCTATAATTGACCTCGAGTGGCTGAGCTCTCTCCTCTGTGACTCACACCGTTCAGCAAACACACACATAGTAGAACATGCTAATCCTCACACGTGTGCAAACATACAAAACCAGTGAAAATACTAGACATACAAACCTCAAAGTGTCCATGCATGTGATGAATACATAGAGACAAACACACCAGGGTCCATATGCAAATAAACTGGCTTATCTGCAGTGATATTCTAGTAAACGCACACACTTAACCTGCACAAATACACAGTGTCCATATACAATATATTCATTTATAAAACTCTCAGTGGCTGCCTAAACACTACACCTGTATGTGACACTCATGCGTGTCTTTTTTTTTTTTTTTTTTTTTAAGATTATTTTCTGGCGTTTTTGCTTTTATTAGTTAAGACAGTGAGACAGGAAAGGGGGGAGGAGAATGGGGAGAGACCTTGCAGCAAACTGTCGTGAGCGGGAATCAAACTCACGAACGCCGCACCGGGGAACTATAGCCCCAGTTCATGGGTCGCCCACTCAACCAGGTGAGCTATAGGGGCGCCCATGCGTGTCATTTTAAAACTGTGGGGAGTAATCTGCCTCCAGTTTTCTGGGAATGCACTCACATGATTTCTTTACTATGGCTAAAACCTTATTTTAAATTGTACAATTATATCATAATGACGAGTATAAATCATTTTAGGAACAGTAAGCTCAGGTTAGAAATAAGGATTGATACAAAAGTCACTTTTAATTTTAAATTTACGGAGCCCGTCTGGTGACATCGACAAGAAATTAAAATAACTCTTTCCCACGCATTAGTAAATCGTGGCCACGAGTTATTAATGCATGGGAACGACATAGTTAAGTCGTGGCCTCGCATTACTAATATGAAGAAATAAGAGTAGTTGTGGAGCAAATTTCACAGTGCGGTCATACCAGCTGTCGATTAAGGATAACGGACGTACTTGCATGAAACATGGAGCATTTTGATTTGATTTCATTTTATCTTAACCTTGGAATGAACTACACCGATGTCCTGCGATCTCTTGCGATGAAACACCATGTGATAATTAGGTCGTGCCCACACATTAATAACTGCTGGCCACGATTTACTAATGCGTGGGAACGAGTTATTTTTATTTTTTTATTGACGTCACCAGACGGGCTCCGTAGAAATTCACACTGAATTTAGAAATGGAGAAATTCTGTAAGGATGCAAAATTTCTGCAAAGTCTATAAATCTTGGTCCAAATATGCGGTCAAACACTGGCCTGGTCACACTCAGCAGCTCTGTAAAGGCGAGTTAAGTTGTGGGAAAACCATGTCTTCATGGAGCAGACTTTCTGCAGAAGGGACAGAACCAAACACAAACCGCTGACACAAAGTTGGTCACACCAGTCCTCTAACATTTCCCTTTATTTCTAGAGCACAACAGAAAAAAATAAAAAATAAAAAAAATCGCTCCAGACGTCCCAATGCTGCTCTGAGCAGCTGCCATCATCCCTTTTACCTCCTCTGACAAATCATGTAATGGGATGTGGCCCGGTCCTGGACCACAAACTGATACCTGCTATTTCCTGCCACCACTGCACAGCCCGCACCTCTGACAGTAATTATAAATCAACAGAGAGGTGACGGTGAACACACAGCGCCGAGGCAGAGTTAGACTTGCACGTTCTGTTAGTCTTCCTTTATCTCCCAGCTCTGTTGTTTACCCTCTCCTAATCTTGCTTGCTCACATTGTGCCCCCCGTAGGGAAGCCTCTGTACTGCATGTACCAGAATCCTTAAAAAATGCTGTGAAAGAGAATGTTTTTCAAATTACAGATAATTTTCTTCCTCTCAAATGCCACTATTTGCAAGCTTGAGATGTGTAATGAACTTTATAAGTGTTCAACGGTGCGTAACCTCATGTGCACAATTATCTTATAGAAGCAGGGATAACTCAGTGTGGAATCGTGTCAGAATCACTGTCCACGGCTGTCGATTTAAATGTAAGGATGAACCGATGCGACTTTTACTTTGAGTAAATCGTCCGAAAAGAAGCTGCAGCACTACAGGCAGTACCTTAAAATGTCACAACAGGAAAACAATGCAAATGATGTAACTGGGTGTATAATGAGTAGGCTCACATTTTCTCCCACATGTCTCACTGAATGAAAACTGAGTCTCTCTTCAGTCCCACAGTAACTGCGAAGAATTTCTGCTTACCCAGCAAGAACCCAAACAGTTGACAATATAATTTCTTCACTCATTATTTATTTATTTGGCTTTTTCTTTTTCTTTTTTTTTTTCTTTTTGCCACTGTGGAAATAACGAGACATGCCCTGAGAGAACGTCCCGGTTCTCCCTGGTGTAATTGGTGCTGGCTTCATTCTGATGTGTCAGTCACCCACTGCAGTAGATTTACAACTTCATCTGGTGTGGGTGAAACCCCGTAAGAGCACTTTCTCCCCCCCTCCCGACAGGTTCTGTTTCACAGCATTACAGTGCTTCCTCCATCACTGGCGAGGGAGCCAGCTTCACTGTTCATATACAGCTGAATGTGTGTGTAGGCAGTCTGCACCGTGATGCAATGAATCAATGGGCAGTAATGGCTCAAATTTCAACACTGCGCCACTGACGCCTTGTTTTTCGTTGAGGTGTAAGACTAAAGTTGACAGCTTTAGTTGTTAGGGCATCTCAGCTTGTGATGGACTGATATTTTGGTTGTCTAATTAATGGAGCCAAATAAATGTCATTTTCAGATAACCGGCTCAGCATCAATAGATTACCATGTTAACAGATAACAGGAGCTACAGTGGGTTGTTCCGCACCGGCTCCTGGGACCTGACTAGTTACTGCAGATAATGGGTTGTTTTCCGCTACGTTTCCAGTTCAGTAAGCCATGCCTCCAAGTAACACAACACATTTACAGCAACGTTCGATACATTCGCCAGACAAGCAGTAAGAGATATTTGTATGGATTTTTTATGGCTATTTACAAATAAGTGCTGAAGTTGAGCGCACCAAAACTTTTTGGGCTTTTGCATGTTTATTGGAGGCGTCTTTTAAACTTAAAATAAGCGCATTGCTGACAGACAGCAGATCTACTCAAGCAGCAAAGAAAGACAAAATTGAAGTTCAGCAACTTTGTGTGTTGGTGTTGGACCAAACACAACATCATCAGCTCTCTGAATATCTGGATCAGCAATTGAAACACCCATACAAGTCGACTACTAACCTCAGCTATGGAACAGATTGCCCAACTAACTTGGACTTAATCCGTATCAGTACCTTCTTCTAAAATGCTTCCCGTATTTAGATAAACTTTATTATTATTGTAAATTATTGATGTCTCTGTGGTGTTACAATTATTTGGACATTAATTTTTTAATCCAACAACACATAATCACTGTAAGACGGAGTTAATAAGCATAATTGTGCCTGTTTGTTTGTTACCCAGACGTGAACATCATTAATACTGCAAAATGTTCAAAATCAGTTTCCTTTGTTGATAATCAGCCAATGTTTCAACCATTCGGACATGCATAACATGATCACAGGGTTCCACTCATCACAATCCCATTGCCGGAATAATCTCCTGGGGGGCTTTGGGGCAAAATCTATTGTCTCTTCATTTCGTCAGAAACCAACCAGAACTCTGACGTCGACATGATTGATGACTCTGTTATTGTTTAAAATATGTTAATGAAAAAAATGACAAAGATTCAGCAAAATCTCATACGTGAATATTTGCTAGTTTTCTAGTCACAAGTAAAATTAAGTTAACTACGATAACTTGGTTGTCAAAGAATAATAATGGGCATATTTCAGAATTTTCTGATGATTTATCCACTGAAAAATCAATAACAGATTGCCAGATATATCAATAATTAAAATAATCATTGGATGCAGCCTTACAGTTCTCCTATGATGGAATAATACACCCTTGCCTGAGGTTTTCAGTGTGTTAATTACTTGAGAGATAGAAAAAAAGCAATTTGATACAACAACTGAGCGCAATATAAACTATGATAATTGAGGTCTTAAAACTAGATCTGAGATGGAATTCCTCTTTAAGGAGATAGAGGATGGTACACTTTTCATATGTGATACACAAATTCAGAGGTACAAATTTCTATCAAATCTGCAATTTATCAAATTGTAAAGAGAGAAATAAAGTAGAGGAAACCTGGGGCTTTTATTGGAGCCCCTGAACAGTTCTAATCCAGCCTTGCATTATTCTAATCTCATAAAGTTTACAGCACGTCTATCCTGGATGCATCTTGTTCTTCCACTGACCAGCCTCTCTGCAACACTTGAGGATTAGGACTAGGATTAGGTTTGCTTGGTGGCACTTTCCCACCCCGATTTCCTTAAACAGGATCTGAATCTGCAACATTTCAGTCACAAGTCTGCCTTTCGAACAGTCAACACATTTCAGCTTCACTGAAGATTTTCTCTGCTGGCATAAGTTTGTGGGTTTTTTTCCAGCCTATAAAGGGCATAGAACCACTTCAAGCCCAACAGACTTTTTAGTTATTGTTAAAGGTAGTTGGTGTCCACCAGGTGACTCATCATTTTTGAGTTGTTTTGTTCGACCTAGTGTCAAGGTACAACAGAGCAACACGCTGAATATAATGGAAAAAGTTGTAAAAGAAGAGAGATGACTGAGTAAATGATGCTGAACAACTACTTTCAGGTGTCTTACTTCAAGCTTTAAGCCAATTTTACTGAGTGCCATCTTCTTAAAAGTCGCCCATATGTAGCTCCCTTCAGCGAGAGACACTTCACACTTAACCCATATCTGTATGATTAAAGTCATCGACATGCCCACTCAGACGCTAAATCTATCATTTATACACACATAAGAGTGGATGCGAGCATGCAGCGAACCCACAAAGTAAAAAGTGTCCTTAATACAGCAGGACTCATGGTTCACAAAGTAATAACTGTGCAGAGTACTGTGCAGGGAACATCCCAAATATTATACGATATAATGTCTTTGGGTGTTTCTGAAGAGCTTTAGATTAAATTGAGCTCAGCGACTCGAGAATCCTTGGCTTTGGGCCCTTGTTAAGATAAAACTGGTATTATACATAAGAGAGTACATGCGGCTACACGAGTCTCTTTCTTTT
The DNA here is from genome assembly GCF_000690725.1 of Stegastes partitus. Classification (NCBI taxonomy): domain Eukaryota; kingdom Metazoa; phylum Chordata; class Actinopteri; family Pomacentridae; genus Stegastes; species Stegastes partitus. Next base: position 106,491 of record NW_007579413.1, on the reverse strand, counting down.
TTGGAAAAGCCAGTTTTGTCAGTTTCCTCTCTGGCCAGCTAGTGTGCCCCATGCAGTCAAGATTCCGCTTTCAATTATTTCCAGTATAGAGAAACTGTGGTTTGAATAACCTGAACTGTGCAGAATAGCCACAGCGGGCTCCCCAGTATTCTGCTTTCCAAATGAGAGCCACTTGTCAAGGTCACACGGCAATCCGTTATTAATTTGTCCGCTGACAATAACTTCCTGGGGTCTTTCCTGCCATCTTTCACAGGAACAACTCAATCTCTTGCTATTACTGTTTGCAGAAATCAGCTGCATCAGTCGCCTGCAGACAACCAATTGAATATTCCACCCCCTGCATCTTTTCCAATGGCCATGTAATGCCACCGCTGTTGCTTAGATCTGATCAGGAAGATATTTCTTAGAGAAAGTTAATGGGGACAACGGTGCCTCCAGATGAGATTGCCTCATCACATTTTGGCTCCAGTCTGCAGTACTTTGTATTAAAGAAAGGCCACCAAAGCTTTAATGTCACTGAGTATGTAATGAAACTGCAAGGCATAAACTGTGGGTGTGAAAATGTTTACTGTTTCCTTGCTACAGTTTTTTATCACATGCTAGATTAAAGGAAAACACTGGGGCTGTCAAAAACATGACTAATGGTCTAACTGCTACACTAACAGCCTCCAGAAGCCGAAATGTTCATTACATCCCACAATATGAAAGAGTTTTGGCCCAGTGTTTTTCAGATAAAATGCTTAACTTAACAGCATTTGAAGCCTCCTTCCAATGTCCAATTTTTGGAAACTTTCAGAAACCAACTAACCAACAAGTGCACTTACTGTATGCAGTTTTTGGAAAGGAGTGTGGAGGTGTGAATGAAGGACTTTTCTCAAGCTCTGTTTTTCTTACCTCTCCCAGCTTTTTTTTTTTTTTTTAAGGCCAAAGCCACAATAACTTTTGAAGAGTCTGAAAATGTTAACATTGTTATCACTGTTTAATGATGCCTCACATCTTGCCAGACTTGCTCTCACCACTACCTCACTGTGACCCACTTAGATAAAGGCAACAGCTATGTGAGATTGTTGCATTCAACACCATCATCAGCTCCGAGCTGGTTGGTAACATTCATTACTGTGGCATTGGCACTTCCATCCCCAACTAAACAGTGGAGTCAGACCCTAATCTGTGAGGACAGACGTTTCAAAGTCCTCCCTGCTTATGAGGACAGGTCTCCAATAAGTTCTCAGACAACATCGATGTAGTTGGCCAGATCAGCAACAACAATAAATCCGTTTGCTAGCAGGAGTTGCAGCCCCTGTCAGAATGGTGCAACAACAACAACCTAAACCCTGAACACAAAGAAAACCAAGGAGCTTATAGTGGACTTCATGAAATTTAGAGGCACAAATCAACACCTCTACTCTGGTCACGAAAGCACAACAGTGACTATACATTACACTCAAACCCATCTATCACCCAAGATCCTGGTGAGCTCTTATTGGAGCACCACTGAGGGCATCGTCATCAACTGCATAACAGCTTGGTATGGTAATTACCAAGATGGAAACCCATCCACTATGCCACTGCTGACACCTACCCACCATCAGAGAGTTGGAAGGCATGTGTCATCACTAAAGACTCCTCTTATCCCAACCAAAGTGTTATCGCCCTACTCCCATACAGGATGGGGTACAGGCAACGAAACAAAAGCTCCACCAGGCTTAAGAACATTTCTACACAGCTGTTTCCCTGATGGACTCCAGCATTGGACTGTGAACCAACTCTGCAATCATTGACCTGTATATGTCCTCATTTACGCCCTTGTTATGTGTTTTTACCACCATGCTAAATACATATTTTCTTGTGCCTATCCTCCTGAACCAGAATGTTTGCTATTTATTTGTATCACTTTGCATGTATTTATATCTGTGCCCTTTATTGGCTGTATTTAGTTTTTCCAGATTGTGGAACTAGAGAAAGAGTCATGAGTTCATCAAAATCTAAACGATTCATCCCCTTAGGAGCATGTGGTTACTCAGCCAATTTCCTGGCAAGCTGCCATTTACATTGTTGGGTATTTTTGTACAAAACCAAGATTTGACTTGATGATTGTGCAGGAGGAAAGGTCATTTGCAACATTTGGAGTGATCTTTTTCTTCCTCTGCAAATTTCATGGAAATCTGGGTAGTTTATCAAGTTGTATTTTACATCCACCTGTTTTTTTTTTGTTTTTGTTTTTTACTATATTTTGCATTTTGTACAACAAAAAAAAACTTTGACTGGAAAGGCTGAAAATTTAAGACAATAGTTTTGACAAATCACAAAATATCCCTCAACAGAAGATTCAGTGGTTAGACTTTTCTTTTTGGCCAGCTCCTCAGGATAAGACTCAACACTCCACCTGCACCGAAAGGACAGGGGACATTCCTTTTAGGACAGCAATGAGAAGAGAATAGTGATATGTTAAACTATGACAAACTGAAACAGCCATCTTTAAAGGAGAAATCTACAACAACACTAATCAGGTACTTATAATGCAGACTTGAGATCTATCTCTAGAAAGCTTAACTACCATTAACACCTTGAGTCATCCCTCACCTGGAAGCTTTCCAACCATTCCCACCTCAAGGCTTGTGTGTCTTGATTTTTAACAAGCAAATAACTATGTGATTTTGGGGTGACCATATATATTTGGGACTCCCTGTCAGTTAGTTAGAACCAGGGAACCATTGTGGATGACATGGAAAACATCTTCAAGAACCAAAGAGTGCAGTTGCTTTGTACGCAATCTCTTAGGATCGCCAATACCTTCATAAAGGTAGTGATTGGAACCTGGCATTAATTAGCATTATCAAGTGCCACTTTTCTTGGTCAGGGGTCACCACAATCACTCTGTAGGGATCCTGGGAATCCATAGTAGAATTCCTGGTAATTTGGGCTATTGTTGTCAAGCTTTCTTGCCCTTAATTTAAGACTTTGTCAACTCCATTGCAAAGAAGACAATATTGTACAATAATTAGCAATGCCATGATTTGGTCCTTTTCTTGTGAACCCTGTTACAATTGCTACAGGAATCTCTGCTAACTGTCACAACCAATACAGACATTTTGCACATTTATCTGCCCTGACATCCTGGCGAACCTCACCATGAAATAGTGAGGTCCAGCTTTGGCTGCTTGAGTACAGCCAGAGGCAAGAAACGAGGGAGTGTGGAGGGATGAGAGGGAGGGAATTTGAAGTTCTTGTGTATGTGTGTGTGCACAAGACGAGTGTGAAACTCTAACTTCAGAGGAGGGTTATGAAGCTCTTTTGGGATGTGGATTTTGGGTGAAGACAGTGAACAGGTAGGGGGAGTTCACAAACTCCACAGTGCTCAGTTGGGATGTGAATGATGCAGGCAGTGTGCAGGCGTACAGGCCTGAAATATTCACCATCAAAGGAATCCACATCCACTGCAGACTGTCCACAACAACAGTGAACCTGTTTTCCCTAATTTCATGTAGAGGAATTATCTTAAGGGGGATTTCAGAGCAGCCTGTTTTTAACAATATGTACATCAATATTTATCTTGGTGTAAGAAATATCTTATTCTTGTTTGAGGCAACTTTTAATCATATCCACAACCAGGGATCTGGGCAGTGTATTGCACTCACTATTTAAGCTGCAATTATTTTATGCATTTAACCTCATACTTTAGCTCCATTAAATCTTTAATGTGAGAAGACATGAACCAGCTTATACTGTTAACAGGTAAAATTATTAAATCCTTTTTGCTTTTTGTGATTTTGACCTATATATTAAGACTACCATTTTAATAGTCGAGCCTAAAGGTGGGTCCAAACTTGTTGTGGGGGTGCCTCACTGCTGCATGACTGGTAACATTAATTCTTCAAGAGACTCTTGCATAGACTGAAGCTTGGCAATCGCTAGACTTTCCAGGAAAACAGTGATCCCACACATATGTCCAACCAAAGCTTGGTTCAGGAATAATTTCTGGAACATCCTTGTAGGGTCATCAGAGTCCACAAATTTGACCCCCATTGGAAATCTTTGGTGGGATTTAAAGAAAGCAGTGGAAGCACAGAAACCAGCAAATATTAGTGAGATGGAAGTTTGTGCACTTGAGGAACAGGATAAACAGTTGAGAGAAAATGTTTATTTAGAGGTCAATGGATATTAATATTGACTTTGTTTATTAAATCCTTTTGCCTGTGGGCATTTTTAGAGAAACTTGTTTTCATCTTTGGTATTATTAGTGACTTCAACACTGCATTTACAAAACTCACTGAAATAAGTGTCATCAAACTTTCTTTAACTGTTTATCGAGTGTATCAGCTCTGGGTTGCTGTGCTCCTTTCACTTTTCGATGTAATTAATCTGCAAATTGTGTCCAAGCCTCTGTCCCGGATTAATCGCCCACTTGGTTGCCCTTTTGGCGTATCGTTTTTCTTGCTCCTCCTTTGTCCTGCCTTCGGCCCTGACTGATTGGATCTTTGCTCCAATCACGCTGCATCTGTCATCCCTGCAGCAGCTTCAAAGCCCCACCACAACTGTCACTCAACAAGGCTGTGATTTAGAGCGAGCAGCTTACCTCTGTGCCTCTTGTGTTTTTTTTCTTGTACTTGGGTAGTTTGTTGCTGTGCCGGGGAGGTGTTGCAAGCACTGGCTTGTCACGAGAGGCTATGCAACGTAGTAAGATTCTGTGAAACGACTGCTAAAAACACAATAAACACACTAAAAACACAACTGGATAGCCACACTAGGTCACGAGGTGCATCTTCCTGTAATTGTTGTTGAGGTAAGTAAACATTGGTAAGTCAGCGAAGGGTTTGATTTTGATGTATTTTGTTAGTAAGTTAGAACAGTTAAGTGTGTTTGAAAACCTTCAGTTAGCAGTCCCCATATCATTTTTGTATATGGTGGATTCTAGTAGCATCCACCCCCCTTCGTTTTTCCTTTAATACCCTGTGCCAATTTGCATTATTACTGAAAAAAGAAAAAGAAAATATATTTCTTCTGAAAATATATTCAACTTCTATTTCTAGTTTCAGTTGATGGATTTTCATTGAAGGTAAATCACATCCCTATTGTGTGATTGCCTTGCAGGTAAAGAGGCTGAATAGTTTTGATGGCAACTGCACATGCAATACTTTTTAGGGGATGATAAAGGTTGCATATGTACTCACTCAGTACCTTTGGAACTTACTACACAGTCAGATTTACTATAATTTAGTGTGTGAAGCCTTACATTGATAGCAGCCATAAGACAGCAGTGAATAAAGAGTAAAATCGAGGAACTTTGAGAACTACCCTGCAGTTAATTAATCTAAATAAATTGACTGGTGCTCCTGTAGTGTACGATTCACCCAAGACGACTGGGCAGCATAAACACTAGTTTGTTTTGTTCATCGATTACCATTTGGTCCCTCCGGCTATAGAACCAAACCTGATACAAATCTGCCACTGTGTTTGTCTCCTAAGATGTGAGTAGCTGCTACAGAGCGCCGAAGGGAAGACAGACATGAGAACGCACCAAACCAAAAAAACTAGATCCATCCATGGCTGTCAGTCCATGTGTGTCGCTTTTAATGAGATGAAAATATGACAATTTTGTATTCACAACAGCTGCGGAATCAGACTTTTAGAGTGTGACTTGCTACAGTTAGATTTAAGCGATCAACAAACATTATTATCCAAAACAAAATCACAACACGTCAAGTAATAAATGATGCCCATAATTAGTACCAGTTGCTTTCTGATGATTTTGTTGCCTGTGTGTAGTAATCAATCAGGTGGAGAGTGATGCACTAAAGACTCTCAGGGGAATATAAACTGATGAGTACAACAAACGGAGAGAAAACACATTTCCTCTTGCTACCTGGGGACCAGCCCTGGAATATCTAATCACCTTTAAAATGAAAGCTAAGCAAAACCAAACTTTAGTTCATTTAGTTTCAGAACCTGTTTTTTTTGACAGTGTGACACAATGAGGGCAAGGCTCTCTTCTACTGGAACACACAGTTTGACAAAGGCAGATTAAAAGATAGATGAGGGGAACAGATAACAGCATGAAACATACAGCTTAGATGTATATGAGAGGTGGATGTGACAGGATAATATGGGAGGAACAAAAAATATGATTTGTCAGAAGTTTTCTTAAAAAGCTTTTTTCTTATTATTTCTTTTAGCTTTGAGCCTGATGTTGTGGATGTGAACTCTACTATAAAAGGTCATCCCCCAGCATGCAGCCTTCAAGCACCATCAGTATGATGCTTTAAATCATCATTTTTCTACAATGTTATGACAGTGAAATAATCTCCGGATTCATCACTCTCAGAAAATATTAAAGACTTTTGATTTCTTGGGGGCACAACTCCACATCCACTCGACAAAAATCCCTCATGTTTCTGGAGAACCACTGACTCCTTACATCAAACAAAGATGGACCAACATTTGGAGTTGTGTTGGGTCCACCTGATGAATAAAAGTTTGATATTCACTCTTCTTGTTGCTCCATTTTTGGTCCCCACCAACACCTCCGATAATATCTGTCTTTAAAACTCATCCTAAATTGACTGGATAAAAACCAAAGTTTCATAATAGATCTGGTGCAAAAGAGGGCAGCCAAATCTGGGTAGTGGGCATTTTTTCTTTACTCGAAAAAAAAAAAAAGCATACGCAACTAAATAAAGCACAAAAATTTGCAATAAGCAGTGATATATATCGGTTTTCTTTATTTTAAGTTGCACTCTACATCTCGTGTCAAAGAACCAACATTCTGCCTTTGCAATGGTTTTAATAGACCACATTTTCCAAGCCTTGTATTTTTAAGAATTACACTCATATTTAACTACAACCCATGATTTATGTGGGAGACTCTCAAGAGCGTCATATACCATGCTACACATTTGCAAGAGAAGAATATTAGCTATGATGCATTCTCCTTCTTGAAGAGGAACCCTATGTCAATAGGGTAAATATCTCACCACAATAAATATCACAATAAATATCTCACACTTAACGTATTTGTGAATTTGTCATGAGATGTTTGATTCATCTAAAAACAGTGATTTATGCAGAATAAACTGTGTCGACTTATCGCCTGGTTAGCAACCCAGCATGCTAATTTAGCAGACTAGCTTAGAGTGGTGTTCTGATTGACTAATATTTCCCCCGGACTTGGGTTTTTGTGGTTAGCTTATTAGTAGGGAAGATTTGTCAACTTTTGAGCGTTATCTTCATCATAAAATGTCAAGAACCACATGCTTGACTAGACTTTGCTTTCCAACTCTAAGATCTGTAACCACTATCTTTTCCCCAGGTTGCCAATTTGTATTCTTTTTGTGTGGGACAGTAACTTTGTATCAAGCTAAACAAACAAATCTCACAAAATAGCGTTTCTATACTACTACAGTCCGTTATCATTTAAAAAACAACTTAACTTCATTTGAAAGTAGACATAATTTGTCACCCACAAGATTGTAGAAAAGGCTTCCACTTTGACCAGTGTTTGTGGGACCATTATTCTTAGTTGCAAGTTTCATTTTTGCTTGTTTCCTTTTGGTTTTCAGTAACATTAAGGTATCAAAACTGATTTGATTGACACTTTTACAACAATAAGTACATGTAGAAGCTTGGTTAAGTTTAGGAGCCATCGGTACTTGGAAAATATCATGGTTTGGGTGAGGATATGACCCTTTCACTACATCTTTGAAGCATTTCCTCCATTTTCTGGGTTAACAGGGTGATGAGTACTACCCCATCTAATATATGATTGGTTGGCTGAAAAGAAGCAACAATAAAGCAGCAAAATAAATGGCAAAGATGATTTGAAACATATCTGGGATAAATTAGAAACATACATAATCTGGCAGAAAATATGTTTTTCACAAAATATAATTGAGCATGCAGTTTAGTTGCATGGAATTAGAATTTTGCGGAGACGGCTGAAATAAGGGGAAACCTCAACTGAAAGAATACTTATCTGAGTTAGACTATAAAGGCTTTCTCTGCACACAAGACTTTCTGAACATCAAGCTTTTCCCACATTTCAGCACCAACCATAGTCCGTAATGCAATACAGAGAGTGAAAAAGACACATTTTACATGGCTATAGATTACAGAGCTTTGTGCCCAGACATCTCCAGCATCAAAAAATATCTTTCATGTATGTTGAGTTTTGTTTGATTTACAATTTCACATCTATTACGAATTGAAATGTCCCTAAAAAATAAAAACTTTACTGTGATGAAAACAGTCAAGCAAATGTCCAAGGCTTGGTTAAGGAATCATTCCTGGAACATCCCTGAAGGGCATCTTTGCCTCAGATTTGAATTCCATTGAAAATCTTTGATGGGATTTAAAGAAAGTGGTGACAGCACAGAAACCAAAGAATATTAGTGAGCTGGAAGCTTTTGCACATGAGGAACAGACTAAAAGTCCAAAAAAAAAGAAGAGCCAGAAGTTTGTGAGAAACTACCAGAAAGGGTTTGCTGGAGGTCATTAAGGTTGAAAGACCTTATTTTTAAATATTGACTAGGGGTTGACTAAATTTGCTTTTGGGTCTTTTAGGAGAAAATCTTAATTTCTTTTCAAAATTTTAACATTGTTCTCAATAATCACTCAGATATGCATTATTAAACTGTGTTTGACTATTAAGTAAGACTTTGTCTTTTACAAGACAGCCTACATTCATCAAGTTCATCAATATTGGATTTAATCTGGGTTTTGATGTTTCCCAGCTATGTACAGGATTGGATAAAGCAATACTATTAAGATACCAGATTGCAAATAAAAAGACACTGTCAGCATAATGGATTTATTAGAAGATTCTGTTTGGGGGCTGCATTTGGTTGAGGGGCTTTTTATCCCTTTAAATACAGAGTGGTATCTCTTCACTGGGGCTATTTAAAGGGTCACTTCATCACAATCATTGCAAAAATGAATCTTTTCCAGTCATCTGGTGGAATCCATCCATCCAGACACTTAGCCAGCCTTCCAAAACCGCCCTGCCAAATCTCACTCCAACTGGCACCACAGCTTTTTTTTTTGGAAGTGGCGCAAAGATAATGGAGTTAATTTTTTCCTTGGCAAACACAAGGCCCTTTCGCAAATCTGGATGTCGTGACCGTAGTGTGAGTTTAAGGTGCAGGTCACATCTGAAATTGTATGTTAACTGTCATGAGCAGCAGCTGAGCACGCAGGGCCTGCGATGTGAATACAGCCTCACTTTTAGTCTCCCAAACAACATGTTCCCTGTTTGGTGACAGTTCAACAGGTTCTTTATAGCATATGGTGTGACTGTGTGATTCCCAGCAGGCAGTAAGAGTGCTCATCCACACCACAGCAGCCGGGACAGAAGGATGTGTTTTATTTATTTTATTTTTTTTCTGTTTTCATCGCTAGAGCTCAACGCTCATTTTCTATCATCTTTTACAATAGGTGAGTGTTGTTGTTAATCAATCACTCTTGACAAAGGAAACATTCCCATCCTCTCCTGTCATTTAAAAACAGGCGCGCTGACATTGACTTGCCTGTTAAAACTTCCCTGTCATCACTGACAATTTTACAAGCCAGCTCGAGTGTGCCGTCTTGACAAATAAACAAAATGCTCGAGATGGCGACGAATGGCTGTTTTGAAAAGTTTGACTGGCATCTCTTTTCAAGTGCTCATCAGCGGCGGGTAACCTGCGTCTGCGGAGGAGAATGCCAAATCATGTCGCCATCATCGCCCAATACATCACTAACGTGCAAAAACATTAGCATGGAAGGGCAGTTAGTTGTATTGTGATCCCTGACGCGTCTTCTGTGGAGGAACATTACAGTCCATATATAAAGGCCTGACAGTGGTAAAACTGCCCTCCAGAGAGAGTCGCACTGCGGTGGTTGATGGCTCATTCTCTGCATACGACACTCCTTTTATTGGAGGTGACTCCTGAATGGCAGCCTGTCATTTCCACAAGCATCTAAAAAACTCAGTCTCCCTGTCAGCAGGTGCTGCCTTCCCACCAATGTATTAGGCCTCCGCTGAATTAATAAGCTCCCCAGCTAGACAAATCCATGTCCTATATGGATGTAGAGGTGCAATAATACACAGAAGTTAAGTGATAAGGACACAACGGTAAAAACACAACGATAAAATTGGAGAAACAAATGCATTTATGCAGAAGTGATAAAGCGTCCAGAGGGGCTTTTAAATAACATCTCAGCACAAACACAAAGAAGAAGCACTTCACTACCTATTATCTAATACTACACTATGCACACAGGTAAAATACAGCATCTGGAATCTGGGTCATACTTGATTTGAATAGTCCAATGCTGATACTCTCAGCGTATCACCAACTGATATTAAAAAGTTTGAGTTTTGGGTGAGACAAAAGTGGGAAAAGAAGAAGGAGGAGTAGATAATAGGTGGTTGAATAATGGTTCATTTTTAGGACAGAGAAGGGGTTACACTGAGGGAACCTGAATATGATATTCAGCGAAGCAAAAACTTTTTAGATGAATATGTCTGGGTGGCTCGCAGTCAGAAAGTCGCGGGTTCGCGTCCCGGTGAGGATACCTGGGATCTTTCTGCGTGGAGTTTGCATGTTCTCCCCGTGCAGCAAGGGTTCTCTCCGGGTTCTTCAGCTTCTTCCCACAAGGTCCAAAAACATGTTGAGGTTAATTGGTGATTCTAAATTATCCGTAGGTGTGAATGTGAGTGTGCTTGGTTGTCAGTCTCTAAGTGTAGCCCTGTGATAGACTGGCGACCTGTCCAGGTGCCCCCTGCCTTCACCCTGAGTCAGCTGGGCTAGACTCCAGTCCCCTGTGACCCTAGTGAGGATTAAGTGGTGTATAGATAATGGATGGATGGATGTTTGTGTGGATTTAGAGGGCTAAAAACCCTATAGTCTATAGAACACTGCTTTGCTTTTGTTCATATAAGGCAGCAGCCTGCTGATGAATTTGTTGTTACAAACTTGATCCACAGTCTGTTAAAACTTCCAAAGCAAATATAAAGAAATGAAGATTTGAGCTACAGTGCAAATCCCAAAGTTTCCAAACATAGCAAATATGACTGGCCCAGTCTATCACAGGGCTGCACTTACGGACAATCAACCAAGCACACTCAAATTCACACCTATGGACAATTTAGAATCACCGATTAACCTCAACATGTTTTTGGACTTTGGGAGGAAGCCGGGGAACCCGGAGAGAACCCACACTGCACAGGGAGAACATGCAAACTCCACGCAGATCCTGGGCATCCTTACCAGGACGCGAACCGGGGATCTTCTAGCTGCAAGGCAACAGTGCTAACCACCGAGCCACCTTGCAGCCCCCTAATGAAGAGAATAGTCTGAGTTTGGATCTGTTCTGAAACTGACCTGAGGAAAACCTTCCTGAAGGTTTGGTACAAAACATACGCAGGTAAACACAGCAGATCAATCATTAAGTTACTTTGGGAGTTCTACAGATTTTTCAGCTACAGTTGTGTTACGCCCTTCATCACTGAATACTTCCTTAAAGCGTGAGTAGACAGGCGAATTAGCTAGACTATCAATAAGCAGCTTGTTGACGCCTTTAGAGGTTTCCTTCACGCTCACCTCACAGGTCATAGCGTCCCCTTGAGAGTTTCCTGATTTAAGCCCACTGCCAGGATTTAGGGCCAATACAAGCGGTAGTGTGCCTGTTGTGTGTAGAGAGATGGAAATTAAGAATTTTGGGTTGGCATCCGATCACAGACTTGTGATTTCTACTCTATATCCATTTTCCTCCACTTATCCATGGTTTCTAAGCAAAGCTAAACCCTGTGGTAAGCAGGGCATTATAGATGTCCCTCTTACCAGCAATGCTTTCCAGTTCCTCCTCAGTGATCCCAGGGTGTTCTCAGGCATGATTAGCTATGTAATCCCTTTAGCGAGTTGTGGGTCTACCTCTGGTTCTCCCACCCCCTTTGACATGCCCCTGAACTTCCAAAGAAGGTGCCCTAAAGGCATCCAAATCAGATGCCTGAACCATCTCAGCTGGCTGTTTTTGACATGATTCTACCGCAAGGTCCTCCTCCCTAATTTTGGTCCCTTGCATTCGCAATTTCATTCCTTCAGTCCCTATCCAGAGCTCATGACAACAGGTAAGGGTTGGAATGTAGATTGATTGGTAAATCAAGAGCTTTGCCCTCCAGCTAAGCTTCTTCTTTTCCACAATAGTTAGGTGTAATGCTTGCATTACTGCTGACGCTGCACCATTTTGTCCATCTCACACTCCATTTACCTATCACCTGTGAATAAGATCCCAAGGTACCTAAACCTCCACCCTTGGGGCAACAATTTACCCCCAACTCAGAGGGCACAATCCACTGGTGTCTGGCAGAGAAACATGGCCTCACACTCAAGATTCAACTCCTTGTCGCTTCACATTTGGCTGAAGACCACCCCAGAGACATGACGTACGGTTCCTAAACTGAACACCATCCTCACCCTGGCTGACATGACTTAATTTTTACTGTCAAAATCAGTTAAAATGCAAGTATTTGGGGTTGTGCTGTGATTGGCCACTTTGACTTCACCTTGCTTCATGTGACCTTAATGCACTGCAAAAAATTCCTTTAACTTTCCCATAAATATTAGCATCTGCCTTTTTAATAAACACAAACCAGTCTTTTGTTAACTTTAACCTTATAATGAACAAGAATTCAACATTTTTAAAAAAAAATTGCCTTTAACTGCACTTGCCAAAGTAACAAAGTGTACTGTTCTGTAGCTACCGTCAAAAAATGCATAAAAAAACTTTATAATTATTTATATTTAAGAAAAACTCTAATGGCTTATTGAGAAAAACTGACCTGAAAATGTGTTTATCTGTATAGCACCTTGTACACAGAGGTTATTTGAAATGCAAAACAAAAAAATAATTGAGGAGTCAGTTAATACATCGCTTACCTGCCCAGTTTCATAGGCTAAAACTGAATTACCACTACAACACTCCGGTTGGAACAAGCAGTCTAGAATTTCCATTCCAGGAGGACAAGAACGTAGACATAAATAGACAACTGTGGAAGTTGCTGTTTGGATCATGGGGCAAACTGAAGCGAGGTAGTCACGAACCGAACATCTTGAATCGAGAGACTTCAATAAATCCACCCACCAAGCCTTTGCATTTTTACCGAAATATCTGAAATTAACTTTGTTGCCCAGTGTTAGGGGGTTGCAGGACTCTACCTGAACAGTTTTGAAAAGAATATAATTCAGACGTTCAACACCGGGACTGGTAGAACCCATGGAGACATGTGATTATGGTCTATAATAAAAGTGTCACCTGCTACTAAGCTGGGTAACAACACTGCACGATCCATAATATGCACAGCCCCCCTGCACACAGCATGACGTAAATTGAAGTTGTTAAACCTGATAAGAAATCCATGTAGAAGCCAATGTGGCATTAATGTGACCAGTGTTGCTGTTATTGAGTCTGATTTAATAAGGGAATTGCAATGGTGATTGAGGTCATCTTCCTCATCTGCTTCTTTCTAAAATAGTCCAACATCTGAGCTCATGAGACTGTGTGCGCTTCCACTTCCACACACTGCTGCTGACATCTTAATTTGCTTCTGCCGGGCAGGTTTACTCCTCTGCAATCCTTTCGGAGAGGATTATACACCATGCCTATTTTATTCACCTCCAATTCTAATAGAAATATTTCAGCTAGTGGCAAAAAAAAAAAAAAGTGAAATCTTATTTGATTCAGTTTACTTGCCACATACAGCGTGTGCTCATCCAGGAAAATGGAGAGCACTCACAGGTGAAACCTGCTTGATAATTGCTATTTTTCGACATTCATTTTCGTCTTCCGTATTTACACACAGGCCACAGGAAAAAGAAAAGCCTCCACAATTGAAGTCATTACACAGGGGTCACAGCCGCTGACTTCCAACCATGACAGGAACTCTATCTCATCATTCCTTTTATACAGCTGCATGCCGCTCAGGCTTTCTGCAGGCGCATTCAGGCGGCAAGCAACTGCTGCAGCCGTGCATTCATAAGGTGAAGTACCTGACTGCTCTCCCCTGGGCGAGCCACAACCGAGCAACTTTCCGAGTTCTCCAAAAAACAACAGCACTCCGGCGGCAGGGAGCGTGGATGGGGCTGGACTCCCTTCTCCTGTCTCATCGCAAAGAGATGCTGCTCCTAAAGTGATGAACGAGCATTCCTGGCTCATTATTTTTTCAGTCAGACACAGGTTGTCACTTTGGCTCTGCAGAGTCAAAAATAAAATTCCAGACTTTTTCCTCCAGACTCTCATAGTTTCAACTCTCAGTAGACATCTTTATTACCTTGCCAGCGGATGCTTTGCTGCACGCCGTGTTCCTGGTTTTGACAGTCGAAAGACATCTTTGTTCTTTTGTGTGGATTGGAAAAACAGGAAAAGATGCAACCAGTAATCATGGCCAAAAGATGCCAAGATTTAAAATGACAGACTAATTGTTAGCTACACATGATTATGCATCTTGCAGTGGATATTTCAATTAGTGACATTCATTTATGGCAGAGAGGGCTTTATTTGAAGCAGATTCGTATTAGAGACAAACGTCTGTTTTTAATACCCGCTGCATTAATTAGTCCATGTTTATCTGCTGTCTTAATAAATTCAGCACAATGCACATTTTCACTAATTCCAACAGTGCAGCAATATGCATGTTGTCGGCAGTCTTCAGTGTCAGTTTTCTAACAAAAGTATTTAATTTACAGATTTATTCCACACGTCTGTGTTGCAATTTTTTATTTATTTTTTTGCCACTGTTAATCTGTTAAGGGAATTACTTGTCCTTTCATAAAAATGTTGTGAGACTGTGTGGCCACCTAAAGCAAGTGATAAAAGTATGAACAAATTTTTTTTCCTTTAAAGTTAAAAGTTCATTTAAACAATGATTATTATCTAAAATAAAAATGCATGTATTAAACAGCTCCAGTTGTTTGGAACGCCTCTCGAAGTCGACACAAGGCACTGAATGTAGCAGGTATAGTGACTGAAGCTGTTTTTTTTTTTATTAGTATTATTATTCATTTGTTTTTCAATGGAAGGTACAGTAACATGTTAGCAAAAGGTTTAACAGGGTGATTAACCCTCTTAGCTGTGTTGCAGTCCACCAGGACTGCATCCGTGAGTTCTACTGGATTCATTTGGAGAAAATTGACATTTGGTAAAACTGTGCACTTTAAAACTTGTGGTTAACTCTGCACACTATTGCTTGTGTGAATGTGGAACTGCAGCTCTCATTAGCGTCAAATGACAAAGGCCTGGACTGCACTGGATGGACTGCGTGTCATAGATGAGATAAAATGGACATTCAGAACTTTAAGATTGGACCCTATGGCTATAGAGTCAGAAAATTGTGCTTTTGGAATGACCTTTATTCAAGTAGTGCAGTTGTGGGAACGTAATCTCTCATTACTCTTACACTGCCTTATATTATGAAAGACTTGCCTTGTGTTCCAAATCTTATACTTTCTGTACTTTAGTATGAACTGCAGCTGCCCTTAAAAAGCACATACAGTTCCATGCAACATGCAAACAACTGGGACACACTACTTTCTAATAATACTGCTGCTGAAGCTTGACACATATGTGACATATCTTGCAGAGGATTGTGGAAGAAAAAGCTGGCGTGCATACTGCAAAATGCAACTGGATGTGGTACCTGGTAGTTTTGGTATTTGACAAACTATGCATTGGGACAAACATTGCAATGCTTTGAGGTAAATGCTAACTTTAGCATGCTCACACTGACAATGTTGACTTGTTGATGTTTAGCAGGTGTGGTGTGTACCATATTCTTTATCATAGTTTAGCATGTTAGGATGGTAACATTTGATAATAAGTGCTACACACAAAATCAGGGTTGCTAACCTTCACAGGTGAGTGTAAGACATCCGCTTTCAGGCTCTGTCTCTCAAAATCTCACACTGGCCAGATGTCTGTGAACAGAGCAAAGTGTGATCATCAGACATTTCCCACATGTTAGAACCAATATTGGTCCACAAACATCACAGAGAGTCTTTGCATGCCCTTAGTTGCTGAGCTGCATACACAGACGACTCCAAAATCACAACACACCTTTCATGTGTATTGAGCTTTGCCTCATTTGCTTTGTTCTACATTTTCACATTATTAAAAATATTACGCACTGAAATGTTTGGAAAAATACGACTTCACAGCGATGAGGACAGCGTCCGCAACAGGTCAGACTACAAAAAGATTCAGCAATAATGAACGTCGTCTGGGTTTTGACAAAAGATTTATGAAATACCCGCAGCATCAGACAGCAGCAGGATCCATATGAGCGTCTACAAAGTCAGTTTGATCTACTTACTGAAGTCCGAAATAGTTTTCTGTTAGAAAAAGTTTTGTATATTAGCGATTTTTCAGTTCCACAGTCTCACACTGGGCAGTCTGCTGTAGTGACATGATTGTACATATGGATGCATTCCCATAATTATCCCTGTAAAATCCCCAAATCTCATTCCAACTGGTATCCCAAAGTTGGTAACCATGACAAACTGCAGGTGAAACTGATGGGAATGTCATTAGTTTTTGCAAGTACTTGGCCATAGATTATAAAGAGATCCCTGAAGTGATTACAATTAATCCTGAGGGGAGCGTGAATGTCTGTACACAATATTATGGCAATCTATCCAACAGATGTTGAGATATTTATGTCTGGATTAAGGTGGTAGGACGACAGACTGACAGTACCGTTTGCTAAGCAACGCCGCTATAAAGCATCCACTAGCAAAGAAATGTTTTTATTTCAAAATTGCTGAGGTCACAAAAAAAATTCAGATCTAATGTTAGAGTTTGTAGCCCAAAAAGCGGGCAAATGTTAAATCTCTTCAGTTCCTGGGTGGCATTTCATTTGAAATATCTGCAAGAACTGTTGGGTTTTATTAACAGTAACTTAATAGTGAAAGTAAAACAGCAAATGAGGAGAAGATTAGAATAAATTAGCAAATTAAATTGGTGTTTCTGCTTAAAAGAGAGCCCCAAAGCTGCAGAAAGTGGAGCTGCCGTTGTACTGATAGAGTTAGTGCTCGTGAAATGTGCACTATCTTGAATTTAAAGTGTAAACCATTAAAATATGATTAAACACCTGCTCAGTTATTCCTAGTCTTTATTAGTAATTAGTGTTCAGTCATTCAAGATTCAAATCTCTATCTATCTAACAGTCCTCTCATTGAATAAACCCCTATAAACTCATCTTTGATCATAAAAATTACATATGTAGAGGTTATTTTCCATTAAAATAACCCATTTGTGCCTTAAAATGGCTTAACTGTATCTCTACACCTTGGCCTCCTCTCATATACTCAGATCTATAAATATATAAAAATGTGTCCCCATCTCTATTTCTATTTATCTTGTTTCACCCAATGCAGCTCAAGCACACCTGTTCACCTTTGAATCTGCTCAAACACTGCAAACTTACTCCACGTTGCCAGAGTAATTCAGCCATAGAAGTTCAAGCCAGCAACTTATTGTGAAGAACAATGATGCAGAAAGCCCCACTCTGCAAGTTGACAGAATTGGTTCTCTAGGTTTGTTATGCATGAAACCCCAGATGTTTGAAATCGTGTTTTTTAAACCATTTTCATTACACTGCAGTTCTAAATCCTCAGCCACGGTGTTGGCTGTTAATTTAATTAATAATGTGTATTCTTAACATTTAAAAAAAAACAATGTTGTGGTCATGTAAACAAGATTAAAAGCTTAATTTTTATTGGAAGGGGTCTTTAAAGACCAACTTTACATGAGAAGTTGTGGAATTTCCCATTCATGTAAAGAAAATCCCCTATCATCAGCACAAAAAGCTCTGTTCTTCTCAATAGCTTCTAAATGGGACTCTTTAATGTTTATCTGCTGGAATTAATTCCTTCTGCAGGTGAGCAAGCTAGGGGAGGATCTGCAGTGGGTCCCCTGACAGAAGCGAAATTTTAATTAGCATTGCTTGCAGTTTGGGTCACCAACATAGACATCCATCTGAGACTGTTCAATATTTAATTAAATGGCTCTTGCTTTACACCTTTGTTCACCTCAGAACACAATTCCCTGTAACACCTTTATTCAGCATCCCAATTAATCAGTGCAAAACACTTAATGAGAAACAGCTGTCAAAGCAAATACTCAATAAATCCCAAAAGCATCAGTTTGCTGTCGTCTTAACTGATATCGGGGAGTTAAAGTGCAACAAAGCGGCTTAAGAGCAACAGATTTTGAATCATGTTCTTCAAAAAAAGCAGCAGTCAGATGCTAAAATATCCTCTGCAGATATTAAAGGGGAGACGGTAAACACATTACTACCCCCCACATGCTCATTTATTTTACACTTGCCAACAAAATAGATGCAAGGATAACTTTTCTCTTCATCTTGTTTCTTTCTAAAACTTTAAAATCAGTAATTACAAAAAGGAGCACATGGTGTATTTATGCTTTGTTGAACGTAAACGTGTCACCACTGAGTTTTCTTTAGATGCTACAATGCAGATAAAGCTATATATTAGCATCATAATGTTTTTCACACTCAGAATGTGTGAAATGTTTTAATTTCTGTCAAAATGTATGAATATTTCACAGCTTGTTTCATGTTTTTACAGCAGTCTCTCACATGTAGACTACTGTGACTTCTCATAAACAATGACCAAATTCATATTAGTCACTAATGACGATGATGTGATCATGGTTATGGCACAAAGCTGCACTGCTTTACTCTTTTGCAGTCAAGCATGGATGGACAGATGAGGCCATCTCCAGGGTTTTGAGTTTGTTTGTTTTTTTTAGCACAAGCGGTTTTGATTCCACAGAAACCTAAGACTTTCAGAACATCTATCAGCTTTTGGAAGTCACAGTACTTCTTTTTGTTTGTCCAGCCAACGTTTTTCAGGACAATTTGTTAGATTGTCTGACTTCACAAGTTGAAAATCTGTCCAGAGAACCTCTACAGAGTGGGAGCAGTTGAGGTAACTACTACATAGTACTCCTCTTGGGACCAATAATTAGAGGGTATTTTGACTGCTGTCATTGTTGTTCTGTTTCAAATGATCAATTCTTTATAGGCGCCAGCTTTTGCTTTGATACAAGCTTTGGACACCCTTCTTTCTTCCACCAGCTTTGCGAGGTTGCCACCTGGAGTTTTACCAATAGTCTTGAAGGAGTTCCCACATATTGTTGGCTGCTGTTCCTCCGCTCTGTCGTCCAGCTCATCCCAGACCATCTCAGTTGGCTTTATGTATAAGGGTGACTGTGGAGGTCATCCGATGCTCATCGCTCTGCTCCTCAGCACTTACAAGAACTGGACATGTGTTTTGGCTCATTGTCCGGCTCAAAAGCCCAGCTTATTGTCCCACTCAGCTCAAACCAGATGGGATGTCACTGCAGGATGTTGTGGTAGCCATAAATTCTGAAAAAATCCAACATCCCCCATCAGAGCTCCTTCATGTTGGGGCGTACACATGTAAATACCATCTGTTCACCTTCCCTGAGTCTCACAAAGACATGGTGGCTGGAACCAAAAATCCCCCATCTAGACTAATCAAACCAAAGTCCAGATTTCCACTGGTCTAGTGTGTATTTGATGGGTTTCTTGGCCCAAGCTCTTGTTGGTCTCCTACAGGAGTGGTTTCTTTGGAGCAGGCCGAGTTGAGATTGGGATTCATCTCTCTGGGAAGCAATGATGTGGGCTTCAATTCTTCGGTTAATTTCTGAGGCTGGTAACTAATGAACTTCTCTGCAGCAGAGGGAACTCTCGGTCTTCCTTTTCTGCAGCAGTCCTCATGAGATTCAGCTTCATCATGAATAGTTGTTACAACTGTACTCAGTTAACCTTTAAAAGTTCTTGTTGTGGTGAAATGATATAAGTAAAACAAGCAGTAAGTGTAATGTAACTCAACTGGTGTTACTTTATTGCTAGAGAAAAGATAATGTTCACAGAAAATATAAACTCAGAACTGGTCGGCATGCGTGTTACCATTAAACCCAACATGACACAAACTCATTTTCCCTCCCTTGAAGCTGAAACTACCAGTGTCACAAACCCAAAGACATGTGTAGTCATTTGAAATTTTTGTGTGCGTTCTTCCCTTTGTTTAGCGTGACTCAAGAGTGTCCTTTCTCCTGTTTGATCACAGGGATTATTTGGAGGTTTAGTCTTTTAAGTCCTGTTTGGTTTTGCCCATCTAGCTTGTTAGCATTTAAATGACTTTTTGTAATTGCCTAGGCGAATCTTGAAATAACACGAGGAACACGAATAGCTTTTTTTTTTTTTCCCTTCACTCTTCCTCTGCTCCCTCCTTGTTGTTAACCTCCCCATTCACTCTCAATAACAAACAAACACAAAATCCTCCGGATCCCTGTCAAGAATTTGGTCCACTTCAAATGGTTCACATTGGCTGCTGCGAGCGTGGCTTTGATGCTTGTCTTTGCAACACAGAACATTTAGAGTTTCGCTAGCCCCCCACGTGGAGCAAATATTCACCAATTATTCGTACAAATCCCCGGGAACAAGCCATGAGAGGCACTGAAGTGTTAGCATGCTGCCGGTGAGCCCACAGTGCAGTTGCAAGGGCTTCTTTGAATGTGTGTGACGGTGTGTGCACGTGGGCGTACATGTTTGTGAAGACAGCATAAGGATGTCCTGTGGTGAAAGTCCTTATCTTGTATTTACACATAAGGACTTTGGGTAGGGCATGACTTCATATTTAATCTTTAAGCCCCAACTGCAACATGATTAAATCCAAAATAGGACCTTATAGAAGAAAGTCTGGCCAGAACATCCAGCGGCACTAACCCCCTGACTATCCGCAAAATATTTAAAACCCCATACAACATATGACGGCCAGTGCTGCAGGATAACTGCAAACATGGCGATGCCGGTCAATCTGCATGTCCAACACCTTGCTCCTCAGCAAGATATCAAGACAACTGCAGGGCAGATACACATGAAACTGAATTTACACTCACATGAGGGTAATTTGTAATGATGCTGACGACCTTTTAACCTTTCATTAGACCTTAATTGTAATCTAAAACTCATGAGTCTGACTTTTGTTTACACTGAGGATCAGTCCCCTTCATCTACAACTCATAAGTGTCACAGTGCAGACAATGAAAACAGTTTATGTCCTAAAAATTACAAATAATAGCAGTCTTTACAAATACCATCACCAGCAAAATACGACTGTGCCACAGGCTAACATGCAGAACAAACAATTAAGGAAATATATTAAGTAATTTAATTCACATTTTCTTTAGACATTTTTGACATGCTATATTTTATGCATTGTATTAATAAATTCTGTTTTTGCATGCCTGAGCTTGTTGGAGCAGACAGCGTTAAAGGCCTTGCTTAAGGCCCCAATAGTGGCAACCCATGTACAGGGGCTATAGCTCCCGATGCAGCGGCCATGGGTTCGAATCTTGCTCATGGTCCTTTGCTGCAACTCCTTCCCCCATTCTCCTCCCCACTTTCCTGTCTCTAACTTTAAAAAAGGAACTTAAAGGTGGACTATGTAGGTATGTTATCTTTTGAGCTCAGTCACTGCCAATCAGTTAGAACTGGCTTGTTGTATTTCGTTCTTCCTTACCTGTGGTCTGCGGAATGAACTGCAACTCAGTCGTCTTGGACTACGATTGCTGATAGTCACCTGCTGTCCATCATGAGTGAACATCATGGCGTCCTTGTTCGCGTCTTGGTAAACTTGTCTAATGCAAGTTCTGGTTTGAGTGGCCCTTGAGCTTATATGAAATGTCTTAGAGAGCATGACAAGTTCCACTATTTGCAGCTGCAGTCCAAACTGATGGAGTTGAGGTCTGTCTACAGGACGAGAGACTCGCTGGAGAGGCAGCTGAATGACGTCTGGGACAGCAGCAGCCTGCAGGTAGAGAAACATCAGTTATCAGTGACTGAAGCATCTTGTTTAAGATGCTTCCATATAGCACCTTTAAAGGAAAATTCTTATTTATTTCAACCTGGCGTATTCTCCAATAATGTAGCCATTGTGGCTCTACGTGTCAGACTAACTTCGCACTTTTCACCTCTGCCGTAGCGATTTGGGGAAACGAGTAGTTGCACAAAACAGTTTTTATTGGGGTGACTAGTGTGAGCTCCCTGCAGCTTTCTAAAAAAATCATTTTTATATTAATCATTTTAAACGTTTGCTTTTCAGTCTGACCTAAAGTAAACTGGAATTATCCTTTCTCTAGTTGTTGTAACCCTATAGTGCACACTTCGAGCCTCAAGTCGAGTTTCACCTTTGACTACAGCACTGTCAGATCTAAAACAGGCTTAAACCTTTGCTAATGTTTGCAACAACAACTATGATAATTGGCTGTATCATGTGTGATTCATCTTGTTTTTGGGTTTTTCTGCACTGTTAGTTAATCTGGTTTTAAAATGCAAATTGCTCAGCATTGCAAAGTAACAAGAGTAAATTTTTACTTACATTTTATAGATTTTAATAGAGTTGAAGCTTTTCATCCATTAGGAAACAGAAGCAGAAATAATTCTCCCAGTTAAAGTCTATACAACATATACACATTTTAAGTATTATTGACTAAAATTAGCAGAAGAGATGACTTTGACTGAGGAAGTTACATGCCTGGGGGCACACTGTACCTTAAGTGGGAGCTTTCCTGACAACACAGATATTTTTATTACATTTTACCACAGTCAAGATAAGTCAGTGGATTAATGTAGGATCGAGGACTTTTGAAAATGTGTCTGCATCACACTGATAAGCAAGCAGCATGTAAATAAAGTTATTTTAGCAATATGGCATACACTATTATCATCGGCATGTATGTGAATGAGAGATGGTGTAATGCTGAACACGTTAGCGTTAAAGAGCAGCGCAGGAGGTTGAACTGCTGCCGGTTAGTTTGCGGCCATTTCACCTGCCGAGGGAGTTTTCGCATATCCTGGCAATTGCAGTTTACATCCCCCCCCCTCGGCTGATGCTGCTGCAGCCTGTGAGCTCATCCATAGTTCAGTGTCCCAGCTGCAAACATCCCACCCTCAGTCTCTGATCGTCATCTCAGGAGACTTTAATCTTGCATCACTCTCTACCACTCTCCCCACATTCATCCAGTATGTGGACTGCCCAACTGGAGACGGTGGGGCCTTGAACCTGCTGTATGCGGACACTGGGGATGCATATTACTTAGTTATAGTTATTTTCTTGTACTTTCTTTCTATATTTTTGGATGCTGCTGTGGTGTGTAAATTTCCCCCAATGGGCGATCAATAAAAAGTATTCTATTCTCTTCTATTCTATTGGAAAGAAACTGAGCTTTGTGGCAAATGTTTTCTTTTCTTTTACATCTTGGATTCTACATTGTTACCGGCTGCTAGGGCTTAATATAGCTGTTTGTGCTATTCAGTGTTACAAACCTGAATAAAAACTCATCTTAACTTCACTTGACTAAAAAAACAGATCTGGTACCGTATTTTACCAGAGTCAGACAGTAGAATGAACTTATAAACATCTGTGAAACGAAATAACAATAGCTTTCTTTATAGTTCACTACTGATCATCTCCAAACAAGCGAGTGGTACAACTCACAACTTAAAAAAAAACAGAGAGCTGATTTACATTTGTACATGAAAACTATAGTTAATGATCTAAACAAAAGAATGTGTCTACTCTGTTTGGTTCTTGTACAGCACAGAGATGTAAAGTCACAAATATAAAGACTTTAGACTGACCTTGGATTAGTCTAGACATTACTCATTAAAGACTTAACCTGATTTTGATTTCAAAGTAAAAGAAAAGAAGTCTTAGGTTTGACATAGTATAAAATATCGACATCTCGAAACTGATACAAAGCTTGAGTTGAATGTTTCTCGATAAACTTGAACATTTCATTGACTCTATACTTTGAGTGCTTCATGATTTACTTGAGACTTAACATGAGAGTTTTTTAAATGACATGAACTTGTTTCGATTCAAGTAGAGGACTCACTTGAAGTCATCCTGTTTTAACTAACAAGTAATTTTTTGTTTGTATTGACTTCCTTGAAGCTTTGCTTAAACACAAATCTTGATTAATATTCTAGATGATTGTAGCATTGTTCAGTTTGGCTCGACTGATTTGGACTTATCCCAGCTGGCTTGAGACTGAACCTGGACCTGTCTTGATCACTGTAAAATCTGACTTGAATTTGACTAATTTTCACTTAAATGTGTCTTGACTGACTCAAGCTATGACTTGTCTCAGCAGACATGAGACACAGCTTGAACCTAACCCCGACTGATTTGAGACCTCATCAGGACTTGTCTTGGCTGAACTTGAACTTGACTCACAAGACTTCAGGTACAACTTTTCTCACGTGGCTTTAAACTTGCAGACAACTTGTCTCAATTTGACTTGAGAGCTGATTTGAAATTATCCTGACTGGCTTCAGACTTGACTGAAATTAGTTTTGATAAGCTTGAGACTCAGCTTAATCTTGTGCTCACTTGACTTCAGACGTGACTTGAATTTGTCTCGATTCGACTGCAGAACTGACTCCATGATATCACCATTCAGTCATGTTGTAATGAATAAATTTGCTCCATGAAATTAAGAAATATAAATCTGTGAAAGTGGAGAGACATGCAAAAATCTTAGTTCATTATCACTGTTATCATCTCTGCTATAAGACTTAATAAAACCCTAAGCCTCAGTGGATTTCATCAATCCAGAGCCTACATCTTGTACAACTATTACCATCAAATTACTCCAGCCTGTCCTCATTTGCTGATTCCCCCAGTGATTCATTGTGGCTACACTATGATGTTGGCTGTCTACAGTATTGTCTGTGTCTTCAACGTCTTCCCTTGTTCTCCCGGGCAATTCACTCACCTCCCCGTGAATTAAATAGTTTCAAATGAAGAGCTGCCAGCAGCTATTCACTCTGAGTGCCTCCTCCTCCTCCCTTTTTCAACATCTCTCACAAAACACAAAGGTGACCTCAGAGACTTGTGTATACCTCAAATCAAAAAGAAAAGAGCTGCAAGAAACAAAAAACTGTCAAGGACTTCTACAGATGTTCCAAGTATCCCACGTTTGGCAAAAAAAAAAAAGAGACAGAGAGAAAAAAAACTTAGATGTATTCTGTACTTTCGCTCTTGAGCACTTTAGGCTTCACTGTCAGTTCAAAATGTTGAGCGTATAGTGTATTTAAACAGTGGTTTGAGGCTTATGGAGTTTTAAAAGCTGCTAATTACAAATACTAATACCGAAATTCAGATGCCATCGATGACAGAAAAGGAAACGCATACCTTTTTGAAGCATAATATGATGGGGATGATGGGAATTTTATTTTATTTTTTTTAAGTTTTTTCTTTTGCCTCTCAAGTGACAAAGCTTAGTTCTGGCAATGTTACAAAGTCTGTTCAAAATTTTGTCTTTGGATTTGTTCTTGATGTATTAATGAATGCATGACTTTTTTTTCTTTTTTTTTAACTCTGAAACACAAGCTGTGATTTCAGTTAATTCAAACATTTAAAAAAATAAATAAATAAATCACAGCAATAAATAGATTCCCTTCCAGTTTAACTACATGAACTTTGTCCTAAAATGACAAATGGTAAATTATCTTGGCAACGGTAACCTTTGATGGGTCTGGCATTTAAGCATTAAAATGTAAAAAAAGCTCTTTATAGTTTACTTAAATCAAATATATCTTCTGAACTGTGTAGAGGTTTTCTTTCATTAGTGACAAAGTTACGTAAATGAGCGATTAAATTACCTAGCATGTTAGTTGTATTTTTCCTCTTCAACAACTTTTTATTGAATGCAATAATGTACTCAATGGCAGGGGGGTTAAACAGAACAGTAGTGAGACAAAAACAACCCATCAACTTTTGCAGCTCACTAGTATTAGCTCAGTCGGCTAGCAAGTTAGCAGTTAGCTAACAGGCTACAGTATAACAATTCCCCCGTAGTCAAATTGCATCGTATGATTCTGATGTGAACGGGCCTTTAGATATCCCCTCAAAAACACAATAATTATATTTAAATACAATCATAAGATGAAATGAACATTGTACATTTTTCACCTATAAGAACTGCAGCTTGAGAGGAAGTCAGTATATTTAAGTAAAGCTGGAAAAAAAAAAACTTAAAATAACTTTAATCACTACCAACAATGAACTAAGTGACTGCATGGAACAGGTATGTCATACAAACAAGCCCTCAGGAAATTAAGACCAGCACTACAGTTCCCATTAGCTTAAATAACCTTTGAGAGGCTTTTAGCACATTGTTTCAGTTTTTAAATCTGCAAAATCTGCCTTCATCAATCCCATTTGCAACAACAGCTGGTTTTCATCACAAAAAGGTCAGATAATCCCACTTTACACGATTGACCTAGCACCAAAAAGAAGACAGGCAAAGTTAGCAACTAGCTAGTGAGCACTGAGGAGCATTTAGAAGCTCAAAATGTGATATTTTTCAGTAAATACTGAACCTCTGTCAATCAAGTTGCCAGAACAACGACTTCAAATGAATGCTGTTGTTAATCCATTTTCTAAACAAGGAACACATTAGACAATTTACCCCTAAAAGAACAAAAAGAAAAAATATTGCAGCTTTAAATCCACTGTATGTTTAAGCTTTTATAGCAGAAAATTTGAGGTAGAACAATGTCAACACATGCAGGGTGTAAGTCTGCACCTATTGACTTAAGAGAAACACATTATGTTACTAATCCACTTTAAACTTACATCTGTCTGTACAGACAATAATTTGAACAGAAAATTCAATAATTGATTATTAAATGCATATGTGAGATACAGGCATTGCCTCATAATCTCATTGTGACTTTATTACAGACAATATTAGCGCACTGGAAATGCATTTATCAGTCTAATACTAATGATAAATGTACTTTTTTTATAACAATCAAACACTAGATTAGTAAAAGTCTACAGCCTGCATCCACTTGTGAGTGATGCAGCTGGTCATACAGCTCTTCAGCTCGACAATGTCGTCCTTTGGTATTTGCGGTGGAAGCCTCCCCATGACTGAGCTGGATAGCATGAGGTGGGGCAACAAGAAGTGACAGCGACAAGGAGAGGAGTGCTGTCGCCTCGTCCTCAATCACTGTGAATTCATTTCGGGAAGATGGAGGAAGTCTAATCAGTCTTGCAGGATCACCCGTGGATCCTGTTCTATTCACAACAGCAGCATCTGCTCCAGCTGCATGAAGCATGGCACTCTCTCCAGCATCGCTCCCCCGCTCTTACGGCACAGCGAACGCTATCCGTGCCCTCTTTTCCTCTCGCTCCTGTCAAAACACTATGTAATTACGCTGAAAGTTCCAATTTCAGAGAAGAGGCCTGTGTTTGTTTCTGTCTTTCAAGTCCCAGCTGCTCCGCTAATGCCTCGTAAAACTTATGAATTACCACCATAAATAATCCCTTTAATGCTGTGTATAGAGTACACAAGAGTAAAACCTCAGAGAACAGCTGAATGTTGCAGGCTTAAGTCCATTTTTGGTCTCAGATGTGAAATGCCCACATCGTCAGATTTTCAGGTGCTCTTTGTCCTTTTTAACTTGCTTTCTCATTTTCTTTGTGTAATACTTAGCACAAACAAGGTCTTAAGAGAAAGCTTGTGCTTGTCTGCATAAGCCCTGGAGGATGGAACAGATTAATTACTTATGGTAAAACAAATATAACACAACACAAAAATACTCCAACTCAAAGCTCTGCATTCAAGATTTTGCTTAAAGCTACCCTAAAAATACGGTTATTTTGACAATATGCAAGATGTTGTTGATCGTGACAAACCCCCTGAGAATTTGCTCCCCCTCAGCTCTGTTTAGCTCATGGTTTTGGTTTTACTCCCTCCTAAACATCAGACTGGCAAAGCTGGCAACCAAACCAGGCCGAAACAAGAGCGATGTTGGACTTACATCCATCAGGTGGCAGAGACACAGTTCTAAATGAATGCAATTTGCAAAAGCTGCTAAAAAGTTGGCCACAGGAAATTTATATTACTTTTCTTAACGAGCCTCCCAGTTTCCCTCAGTCTCTGTCTCACATCTTACGAAAGAGTTGTGGGAAGTGACACGAGGATGGAGGAGCTGAAACTGCCAATAAAGAAATCCTTCATCTCTTTGCATCAGTATTAAGCAACCTCAGTTACATATGATGTGCTGCACGGCGTATCACACGTCAAATCAAACTGACAGCAATGAAGATGCAGCACTTACACATCACGCCATTGATAAAAATACCGACTTATGGGCGCCGCTCACCTGGTTGAGCTGGCATCCCATGTACAGGGGCTATAATCCCTGATGCAGTGGTCATGAGTTCGAATCCCGCTCATGGCCCTTTTCCGCAGGTCCTTCCCCCATTCTTCTCCCCGACTTTCCTGTCTCTCTCTCAAACTGCACTATCAAATAAAGGCAAAAAAAACAAAAAAAACAAAACCTACTCATAGGACACATGTGTTTCCTTGATCTAAGCTCTTTGCAAAGTTTCTTCTCGACATGCATTTAAGCAATGGGAAGATCCTCCATGATGCTGGATTTCTGCATGGCAGGAGGAGACAGGACTTGAGGAAGCAGAAGTAATGACAAGCACCCAAGGTGATATGTCAATGCCGTGTCTTTATGTTGTTTCACCGCCCCCAAATGGAAGAAAAGAAAAGTGCTCATTATATAGAAACAGTTCTGTTACATTCACATGTTTATTGTTGTGCATTAACGTGGAGCTAATTATGTTTGTATACTATCAGACAATATACACTGATCCACCATAAGATTAAAACCACTGACAGGTTAAGTGAATAACACTGGACATCTGCTGGAAAACCTTGCATCTTCATGTAGATGTTACTTTGACATACAACACCCACGAAGACAATGTGCTATGCCACTCTGCAAAACCCACTCAGCAACAGCTCAAGGAACACCACAAAGTAACAAAGGCAGTGACCCACGCTTCAAATTCCCCATACGACGGAGCAGCCGCACAATGTGCTGGTACAAGCCTGATCCACGGAAAGCCCCATCCAACCACCCACAAGACCCAAATGATCTGCTGCCAACATCCGGGAGTCAAACACTACAGGACACTCTCAGAGGTTCGGTGTCCATACCCCGACAGGTCAGAACTATTTTGGTAGCACAAGAGGGGGAGCTACACAATGTTAGGCAGGTGGTTTTAATGTTATGGCTGATGCAATTTACAAATGAGTAATTAATAATGAATACCTGCAAAGTAATTACAAGTGCTAAACAAATATAGTGAACTAAAGTTCATAACATGTCTCTCTGAATGAAGTATAGACTGGCATAAATTACAGAATGCGTAGATAGAGTATCTAACATTGCACTAAATGCTGCATTTTTTGTTTGCCGTTGCTGTTCCTGTTGTTGCAACTGATGCTTTGGTTGCTGTTGTTGTTAATGCTGTTGCTGTTATTGCTGTTACCCTAAATCACACTTGCCATATTACAGCCTTATAAAACTGATACATGCCTAACGCTGTTTTACTCCTGAGAAAACACTTTACATGAACCCTTACTATGTAACATTAATGTGCAGCATATGAACATTTCATAAATGTTTAAAACTCATTATAATGTAGTTGTCGAAACAAATCAAGGCACCATTATTTATATAACGCGTTTCAAACCACAGGCTCAACATGCTTTCCAACTGAGATATGAGAGTAACATTACAAATTTAATTGCAGTTGTAATCAGTTGGTCGTAGGCAGATGTAAGTGTTTACTCATGAATTTGTCAACCGCAGTAACTCGTGTGTTCACCCATAGGTAGACGCGACTGTATAAATAGATAATAAAAGAGAATATAGGAAAGCGCAGTTGTAATACTATAAAATGCCAGCTAGGTGCTAACTGTGTTTGTCTGTTGTTTTGGTATCGAGCAGGTAGTGTGTAGGGAATTTACCAAAGCTTTGTTTATCTGCAAACAGCTTCCTGCTGTGCTGGGACACATAAATGATAAGAGCAGCGCGAGTGAAGCAAAACACTAAAGTTCTGAGATGTGTAACAGAAAGAAAAAGCTGAGAGAGAATGACACGCTTTGAAGAGTTGAATGGAATCGTAATAGTTCTCTGTGAGTTCATCATAACAAGGGAGTCCTTTCACATCGCTTGTAGCTGTTTGATCCATTGTTTATCTATAGAAAAAATAATGATCGTAGTGCAGCTTTATGTTTAGTCTAATTGGAGGAAGCTGTAAGGAAAAAATGTATTTGTATGTATATATTGTACTTCACTCAAGTACAGTCAATTGAAAATAGATGTATTGCAACGTCCATCTATCCAATAGTTCTAACTGCTTAGAGGGTTGCAGGGGGCTGGAGCCTATCCCAGCTGACATGTAGTATAAGATGTGTTATGATAAGATAAGATCTGATAAGAAAAGATAAGACAACTGCACACATACCTTTGAGATAAGTGTAGAAAAAAAACGTGCTTTCCACTCGCGTAGCACATGCATGCTACACAAGTGCTAACACAGATACAGAAAGCCGTGCACGCTCACACTTACACGTATGTTCAATTTAGAATTATCAATTCCATGCATGTCTTTGGGTCATGTTGCAAACCCATGCAGGCACAGGGAGAACATGCAAGCTCCACATGAAAAGGCAACCCAGCAGAATCGAGCCAAAGTCATATTCAATGCATCAGCCTGTGTCAACGTTGTAAATATTCATTTCAACGCTAGTACTACAAAGATCTATAAATTCTGGAAAGTCTGCATCTGAAAGGTAACTGCTAAAAAAAATACAGCAATGTAGAAGTATAGAGTGGTATAAAATTCTGGTAACATACATTAGAATTACAGGTAAGTAAATGTCATGCCTATAGACTATAAAAGATGGACGTAGTGACCGTGCTGTCACCCAGTGGTTTGTAGATTTTTGTTTTGAAGAAGCCTCAACTTTGAAAATGTTCAGCATCTTGATTTTCTACATTCATCTTTATTTCTTTTACAGTCTATTGTAAGGTTCTGAATTAAAAGAAAACTTCAGCAATGCTTTGAACACATAATCTAAATCAAAATCACAAAATATATTTCCTCTTCAAGATCCATGCTGCAGCACTGAAGCTTTTCCCTTGAGCATCTCATCTAAAAACAAGGTCTTTCCACCTGTTTGCTGGAAAATGGATGTCGGGGGGGGGAACTTTGTCTGCCACCACCACCCAAGTTGGGTGAGTAGATTTCCACCAGGGAAAAAAAAAGGGCAATCATTTGGTGTGTGCCCATGTTATTTTTCACAGAGATAGTGTTTTGATTGCCTGGGGGGAGGAAATGGTATTATTTACTCCAAAATTGCCTTGCTTGATCCGCATTGGGTGAACTCGCAAGCTGAGACTAAACATTTCTTCTCACATCCCCCCACATGAGCTCTCCTTTCTGCAGCGGCGAAGGAGCGAAGCGGCTCTCAGCTAGATGGCTGTGTCAAAGGGCTTCATGGGAATACTTAAACGCAGCAGGGCCCGAACAACATGTCTCCTCAAATGAGTTCTTAGAATCAGGACGAACTGGATTGTGCTGGTTCGAGGGCCTCTTATGACTGACCACCAATGAGGAGGAAAAGCACAAATCTGTCTACTTTAAATTTCCACTTTTTGAGAATGTTATCCCTCAGCAAGGAAAAAAAATAAAAGCGAACTTTCTGTTCTGATTGCTGTTTTTCTCAAACTTCTGTGGTCATCTCTGGCACCAGTAAGCGCCCGCACCCGCTTCTAGTGTGGGCAAAACGTGTGAAAATGAAGAAGTTGGATAGCAGGTGCTAGATGAGTCAGTTTGTAGAAGCGTTGAGGGAAGATAAAATTAACGCATCACACATTTGCTGGAATACATTCTTGGGCATATGCAGCAGTTTGGATGAAAAACCAAATACAGAAAAGGCCTTGAGGCAACTTCTGGTGTGTGTGCGGCATCGCTCGCCGTGGCAGCAACCATGCAAATACGTTCCTAAGAATGGCTTTGACATGCTGGATTATATTTGGATTATAAATGAACTTAAAAAAATATCACCCACATTCAGATTTTCAGAGCTGGAGAGCATCACTGAAATCAAACAGTAAAACAAGCTCCATTGAAAGCTCCATGGAGACCGAGGTTGAGCCATCTCCATCAGCTAAATCACTGTGGTAATCAGTGCCAATAAGCTGGGGGCATCACGGGAACATCCCTCCTCCTTAACACTCTACTCTTACATATCAAATGGCAATTAATTCCTAATATGTGTTCAAAATTGCCTAATTAGCATATATGCCCGTTACTCTCATTTGCCATTTGGTTTAAACAGAGGATGAGTGAGCTGTTAATGATGTTCAGTTCAGTGCAGCGCATTGCCACAGTCTGGCGCAACCCGGACATTGTTCCTTAATTACAAGCCGGCATACTGCATACGCCATCATCATTACTGCCGGGAGAGCGGGGGCTCGTCTGCTGCAGCAGTTTTGGCCTTCTGTCACTTTCTGAAGCTTATTTCTCAGAAATTCTCAAGTTGAAGGGCTGAAAACCTGTTGGAGTTTAATGAGCAGCATGATCTGGTGTGCCCCATGCATGTAGAGATGCAAAGTTAGGCTATTGTTGTAATCTCTAAAGTCTACAGTTGTATTTACTTTCCTCTTTCCTGCTGTTAACAGAATAATGTTTAAACTGACCCCAGACTCACTCATGAATCCACATTTTCTATTTGTGCTGTAAGTCGTTTGCCGCATTCACACCACATAGGAGTTGTATTTAGCTCATAAAGGATGTCAGCATACAAGATATATCTGACTTGGCACTGAAACGCATAGAAGTTGTGCCAAAAGCAAGCAAACACATCATTCAAAGATTGTTGTCAAAAGTAAATAATCACTAGGATGTAGCAGATTCGGTTTAGTTCTATTTGAAAAAAAGCGCTAACCTCTAAAGTCCACCTCTGCAGATAAACAATTCAACATTATTATACCTTGTTTAAATGCCACTTGTGTAAATGATAAGGTTATTTGGCAGTAGTCTTTCTGTTTTGTTATTGTGAGTTTCTTTTGGGATCCAAAACAAATCCAAGCTGTTCACCAGATGAAATTAGTGAAGCATCTGGAATCTCCAGTAATGAGCAAGAAGCAGCAGCACAAGAAGACATCTTGCGTTATCGTGTGACATGAGTGGTTGCAGGTCATAAACATGGGAATGTTTCCCAAGAGAACACACCATTATTCTGCAAACATCTGGGGCTTGTGGGTAATGGTGTTCATTAAAGCATAGTAAAACCATAAATACTGGATAAAATTAACAATATTAGCATGTTTTCCATAAAACTACCATCCTTACGTTGTTGTAGAAGAAGAAATTCCATCCATCCATCCATCCATTATCTATACACCGCTTAATCCTCACGAGGGTCGCGGGGGGGCACCCAGCTGACTTAGGGCGAAGGCAGGGGACACCCTGGACAGGTCACCAGTCTATCACAGGGCTACATTTAGAGACAGACCAACAGACCAAGCACACTCACATTCACACCTACAGACAATTTAGAATCACCAATTAACCTCAACATGTTTTTGGATTGTGTGGGAGGAAGTCGGAGAACCCGGAGAGAACCCACGCTGCACGGGGAGAACATGCAAACTCCACGCAGAAAGATTCCGGTGCCCCCACCGGGACGCAAACCGGCGACCTTCTTGCTGCGAGGCAACAGTGCTACCAACTGCGCCACCTTGCATCCCATGAAGAAACTCATTTTTAAAAATATTGAATATTACTATTAACACAGCTACAAATTTCAAAGAAGCTTTTCTTAGTCTTGCACCAGAACCTGGAAGTTCTGGTTTTACGTCACATCTATCTAATTCATTTGTGATTGTTTAAATTGTTACACAAAAATGCAGTAAAGTAATTGTTGATCTGGTCTGGGGCCCCAAAGCAGTGGCCCTGACCTTGACAATATGTGACCGCATTTCCTAAAATAGTGACCAGAGCTTGTATTTACTGCAAATGCAGACATTAACAGGTTAAAATGTATGTGTTAGAGCCAGCATTTATTTCCACTTCCCTCTGACTGATAAACATAATTGCTCATATTGTACTACGAAGCCTTGTTTTTATTCTGTTGAAGTTACTGCTGTTCAGTCAATACGAACTCCACATTTCTCATAACTATTTCAGATTATAAGCCTTGTAGCATTTATGCAGACAGAAACCCTTAATTGCTTCACAGGGCTTTTATTGTGAAACATTTGCAAGTATTATCAGCTACAGCCAGATGGGATTAAAGGACAACAGGACACAGTTACTGAAATAGGACAAGAATGCTTTAGATGTGTAATCCAGAGCGACAAAGTGTTGAGAATAGCACGCTTTTGTGGCGGAATTTATTAAATTGGAGCAGTAGAAATATAGTTATTTCCTATACATTGTCCTGTATTCACGGCCTTAATTGTTCAAGCGGAATACTGTTTTTAATTTGTGACCAGTAAAGTCAGCAATTAGCATTTCAAATTAAAATTATGGTTCTTTGTCAGGAGTTAAAATCTTCCCATTTTAAAATCTTCCTATGATCTCTATAAAACATCATCCATCTTTAAAGAACTCAATATCACCGACAACAGGAAGTGATAAGGGCTAAATTTGATATTATTCATGAGGGTTTGCTTCCCTGTGATAACATTTTCTCTCATCATTTATGAGTAAAAAAAACGACTTGCTCCTTCTCGACCGCCCTCCACAATACAAGACATTACCCTAAAATGCACAGCTCCAAAATGGCTCCCTGTGAGATGTCACTCAAGGATATTCTTATTAAAATGAAAATGGATTTCGAGCGTGACATCATATGCAGGTCGCATCTTTGAGCCGTTTCAAGTGACTGTGAGGTCATGTTTGTGTTCCTTTCATGTCCTGACACCAGAGGAGTGGATAGGACAGTCTGTCTCCATCTCCGCTGCTCTCCTTTCAGCTGCCTTTGTAGCTGCATAATGAAAAGTCTCTTCACACTGTGAAATCTGAAACGTTACAAACAAAGTCGGCCCCATCTCCTTTCCTGGTCCCGTTTCTGCCAGCTGAAAGGCAAGACAAAGCATGGATTACCTTTTTATTTTGTTTTCACGACTATTTAAACAGCAGTGTTCCTAGTTATTTTATCTAATCTTGCATTTTAGTTTCCGTCTCGGCCACAAGAAAGCAATTCTTTTCATACAAACAGGAAGATGCTCCAGTCTTTTTTTCTCGCCTCCTGGCTCATCCCGTCTCCAGATGATGCATTTTTTCCTGTTCCAAAGCAGGTCAGGGTTGTTAGCCTTTGATAGAACATCAAAAGTGGTTAAAATCCTAATAACAGCATATGTCATTCCGTGAGCGCGCCGAACCGTCACCGGGAATGCTTACATATTTAGCATGACTGCTTTCAATGACAGTGGCAATGACAATCAGTTCCCCCATGAGCCAGTCGGTGTTTGTTACACGCTCGGTGCATTTCTACATGTGGGGCCAACGCAGTTAAATACAATCTGAAGACATGGGAAATCACAAGGAGAGCTTGATTTAGTTTAACCCGCAGGTAGTGCATTCGCAGCGTGAAGCGGTGAGATAAATGAAGTGAATCTGTGGTTCAAAGTTTTCACTCAGGTTTGCAGCATGCAAAAGCACCAGTGGGAGATCTCTGCTATTGCATATCAGCGAAGGAATCACTATACTTTTCCAGGGATATGGTGTTTTATTATAGTCATACACAGCAGAGATATGACTGGCTACGGATGTGGCATGTTTCATACAGAGATAAGCACTTGTTGGTTGATCACGTTATCAAGTGAATGCACACGCCGACATGATATGCTAACTTCCATTCTCAGCCCCGGTGACAGAAGGCCCATTGAGACCCTGTCATTTTAATAGACAAATGGAAGCCCCTCCATGCACGGAGAAAACACAGGCAGCGAGGCGACTGCGTGTCAGCTTACACATATGTGGCATTCAGGAAATTGCCAAACACTGATTTATGTGCTCTCCATTTCTCGACACAAGCCCAGGAATAATTAGAGGAAATATTTCCTGTGCACACCCACACTCTGGGCTCTGCTATGTGTCTCCGACCCAATGACAGGGAAGGAGTCTATAAAAACACAGGCGGCCTGAGAGGGTGCTGTTCGCCTGCTGCACCCGGCACACGCAGCATGGAATAATTGGACCCAGCTTGCTGTGAACTGGGCTTCAGCAAATTATGTGCAAATGTGTTGAATTTTGAGTGACTGGTGATTGATAGATATACCGTGTGCCTTGGGCCCTTAAATACATTCTATACAGTGTGTCAGGCTCCAGCAGATATGGTCCACGACAATATATTGAGATGCTGCAGGGGAGTAGCCAGGGGCTGTTATGCTGCCCCAGTGTCTGTAATCTGGCAGATAAAGTTAAATTATCACGGAGGGATTACTGCGCAGACCTACTGAGCACAAAGGCCAGGGGCATTAAGGATGAGAGGTCCAAAGGCCAGAGTCTGCTACAAATTTGAAGTGACTGGTACTATTTCATGTTGGAAAGTTAATCAAAAGACTAAAATGAGTCACTGGCCACAAAAAGATGTAAAATTATCAAAAGAGATCTGAAAAAATACAAAAACGCAGAAAACTACTACAAACAGACACAAAATAATCACAAGAAGAAGTCTGCAAAGAGATGCAAAACAACCACAAGAGACACAAAGTTATCCAGAAAGGGATGCAAAATGATCAAACTAGATGTGATACAACTACAAATAGATGCAAAGCAACCACCAAGAGATGCAAAAAGACCACAGTGATGCAAAACAGCAACAAAAGACTGAAATGATCACAACAGATGCAAAACAATCAAAAGAAACATACAAGAACAACAAAAGAGATGCAAAACTACCACAAACAGAGGCAAAACAACCACCAAGAGATGTAACACATCGACAAAGTTACCAGAAAACAATGTAAAATGATCATAAGAAATGTGGCACAGCTACAAATATTTACTTACTTTACTTACTTACAGCTGTAGAAAAGAACTATTACAACAAGGCAGAAAATGACCACAAAGAGATGCCACACTAGACCAAGAGATGCAAAAAGGCCACAAAGATACAAAACAACTTCCTTTAAAGCCACACTTGTCTCTGCTGCTAGTCGATGCCGCAGATATTTACTAAAGTCAGATGAAAGACTGTGACGCACAGCCAGCTGTGGGCAACAGACAGGAGATCAGACAGGTCGGCTAATGTCTCTGAGAAAACTGAGTTAAATGCGGTGAAACCTGAATGACATTATTGTAAGTTTTAGCCATTAATATGTTTCAGATCACAACACTAGCTGCAGATATCGCAATTTATTATGGAACAGATGTGATAGGAGCGAACTAAAAGAAGAGAAAATCCACAAAAGTTGATTTGTGATGTTCGTTCTGCTGATGAAAGGCACGCAAACTGAGGCTTTTGAACCGTCTGCAATTTTCATTACAGACCAATTTCTGTGGAAGAATGTGAGGAAAGACCTGAAATGCTGGAAACTGGCTTGCTCACTGTAAAATCAACTTTACAGCCTGTAATACATGCGTAGGCTGTGTGTGTCTTGTAATGTGCAACAACATTTTGTCAACATTAAGTTCCACTTCATAACACTAAGGTACCAAGTTTGACAACCAGATATATGCAGGGAATCAGTGGCAACCCCCAGGAACTACAAGGTGGACCCAGAGTTTTGGGGTACAAGAGCAGAGTGTCACATATTTATGCTTTACTTACCACACATAGATACACTGAATACAAATAGGAAATAAAAAGCAATGAATCCATTGATGACATTCATAAGAGGACATATTTATCTCATTTTTTACTGTTCTCTTGGTATTCTTTGAGAATCAGGGGGCACAACCCCTCCAGAGAATGCATGTCTTAGAAAAAAACACTAAATGTAGCTCTGAAGTGAAATGTCACTTCTACAATTAGTTTTTCTATTCTTTAAGAACAGCTCAGATGATATGTTTGGTGTTGTCACTGTATGGGCAGTCAAACTGTGCACAGAGGATCATATGAATGCAAGCTGCACATCTTTGTGAGCCATAATAATCCATTTCACAAAGCCTCCTGATAATTTAATCCCAGCTGTGAAATAAAGACAATATTGGTGACAGAAAGGTTGAGGTCAGATGAAGCAACATTGCTGTTTTTTTATTTTTTTTGTTTAGATTTTTTTTTTTTTTTTTTTACAAAGGTCAGCACTGCAGTGCAAACCAGGATATTTTCTGAACAGCTCCCGTTGATGCAGAGCAGATTTAATAACACATTAAAACGACTTTTTTTCTGGAGCAGCATATTCAACTTATAAAAACAGGAATATGATTGCTGTGTGCAGTCAACCACAGATCAGTTTAAAGCTGCCCACCAGCTTTATTTATGCAATTGAATCTGAAGAAACGAAAAATTCAATTAAAGCCGTGCTGAATTCAGGAAAAGTTTTCATTTCATTTTTCATACTACAGCGAGACGTGAAGGAAATGAAAAAGGAGAAATGAAAACACTACCTCGACCATTGGAGGGAAAACACAAAGGAAAAACTGTAACTCAGTTATGGTCTCCCCGTGGTGTATAAAATATACATTGATTTGGGATGAAGGAGTTCTATGTTTAATCCGTGTAATCATATGAGGCCGACTGTGGCACCAAACTGAGATGTGGATAAGAAACAATGATAGTTGTGTCCAATGACCCAAGAGGGAGCCACTCTGGAGAGGAAATTAAGCCTCTTTGAGCTCATCAGGGAGGGAAGGATGGATTGTTGGTGATGAGGAAACAACTTCAAAGTCTGTAATTTAGAAAATGACTAACAACTTCACCGGGGAAAGAATTCAAATTACATTGTTGCTACTCTCAGTGCAGTATAGTTTGTCAAAGGAATGCAGTATTGTTCTACTGCATGCAGAGTAAACACTTTTCCATCACGTCCTGTGTGTGTTCATGCTCATGCACAAGACAAGGGGAAAAGGAAGGCGAGATGAGGAGTCAAGGGTCATGGGGTGATAAACCTGGCAGATGATTACTACCTAAAATATGCCTAACTAACTAAATATCAACAATCACTCTCCTGAATCGCAGATTCTACCTTTATCCTTCATTTAGCAGAGAGAAAAGCAAGGTCATGGATGCTGGGAATGCATCTCAAGAGTGATTTAGTGCACTAAACCCAATGATGTAGCCACAGAGAAAAGTGAGGCAGCACCGAATGGACGGCTGGGATACTCTCTACCTGTTGCATACATACAGGTAGAGAAACAGCATACTTTCTTCTTAATATCAGTCTTCATAATTGCTAATCCATCTGGATTATACTCAATATATTGGGAAGTCTATGCCATGGTTTTCCAAGGGTTAGAAAAGGCTTCTCAGGCTTTGGATAACTCCTTACATAACCACATTAAACAGAATGCACACTACTGAGCAGAAATCCTCAACAAGTAAACAAATGAATCAGTGAAAGCCACACAGAAATTAGCTTAGCTTAGCATAAAGAGTGGAGCCTCACTTAGAAGTTAGTTTGAGATACACAACACCTCCAGGAAGTCACTGCACCCAGCTCCTATTCCCTAAAAAGTAGTTCCAGTGCATTACTCCTGCTAGAACCACAATTTGTTGATTTTATGTTTTATTTGTTGAAGTTTTCATCTGATGTTTTTGAACCTGGACAAAACAGGCTAGCTGTTGAACCCTGATTCCGAATGTTATGCTAAGCTATGCTAACTACATCTGGACTCCATACAGTCTCAGAGATGCAGTGATATACAGTGAAGTATAGAAGCTTCAAAAGCTACATCGTGTTCAGTTATTTTTAAGGGCAATTGTGACTGATACTTGCTGCCTAACGTCATTAAACGAAAATCACAAGCAGTGCATTTCTGTAAATTTGGCTTGCATACCAAAGCGATGTTTGATATATCTCTCATGCACCATCACAGTGAAGGTTTCTATGTTTGGTTGTCAGCGCTTTCAGTGATCCTAACAGAAACAGGCTCTGACAAGCTCTGTTAAAAGTGTTGATCTATTGCTTTTACATAGGAATAGATGTCTGCTGCTGGCCGCAGAGAATACTACATCCTGTTGGAGCTGGAAAATAAGCAATTTTCTACTTGGCTTGGGGCCTCCTCCATAGGAAGCATGGATATACAGTATGTGACCTCTGCTTGACAGTTTTGCTGATGTGCCTGCTGAGGCCGGCATGTATAAATGAATCTCAATTTCCTTTATTAATTTCAAACGTCACTGTAAATTTGCCTCTGACCCAGCGTTTCAGTTCACTACCACACAAGAAGAGGTGACTCCCACACACACAACATTTTGGACATGGCACTTAAGTACGAGGCTCATCGTAAGTTGTGGTATAAAATCTTAATTTTAACCGTGAACACTAACTACAGCTGTCAGATAAAGACAGTGGAGGAAAAACTACATTTAGTAGTATTGAGTAAATGGAAACATTCAAAGTAAGTACTAGTACCACAGGACTTAGTAACAGTACTAGTGTTTCTACCTGCGTCTATGCAACAGCACTTTCCACCTCTGCTGTGAGATCAGAATTCATGGGAATAGTGTGAACATCATTAAAATAAAGTTGTAGTTTTACAGTTGTAATCGTTGTAGTATACTGAGACAAATAGTACTTTGTCTGTTTGTGTTTTGTATACATTGAATAGATTAAATGACAGAATCTGATGTGTATGTTTTAGCATTTCCTGACTGTTCAAGCTGTATATTTGGTATTTTTCAGGTTTGCACTGCAGTGTCATCCCCTGCTTACACTCTCAAAGCCCTCAGGCTTCCCCTCACATGGTGATGGGACTCTGCACTGAATCCCTGTCAAACTGCACTTACTTAGCCAGACACCAGCAGAGCATCACCATTCATTCAAAGCACAAAACAGCACAGTAACAGTCAATTCTGGCCACCTTCAACATCACATCCAGAAAGATCGATGCCATGAACTCAATATCTGAACTTTTAGAGAATTTCAACCAACCCAGAAATGGTTCCGTTTCTGATATCCAAACCTAAATTCAAACCATTGCACTGCTTTGAACTCGAAAACTTGGTTGCTGTTGAGAACCACAAAATAATGATTATTTTTGGATCCTTTTTTTGGCTTTTATTCCAGGGACAGTTGGAGAGAGGCAGGATATCAGGAGGCAAACAGCCCAATCTGGGCTACCAGTTCACTTCATTACGGACTTAGCCTTACTACTTGGTGCACGCATTCTACCAGGTAAGCTACCTGGGCTACCTGAGAACCACAAAATCGTAGGACCTAAAGCACAAACTGACAACAATGGGACGTATCCTTTTTTAAGGGGAAAATCTATAGAAAACTTAAAAATAGAAACGCCATGCGTCCCATTGATCTTGCATGTACTCATTGTCTATGTCTACACAGATTGCAAGGGTTACTCAAAAAAATCCAAGACCGTTCATGGCTAGTGTGCATTATGGTCACATGCATGCAACACATACAAGCAATAACTGTCATGAGTTAGGATAGTTTATGTGGACACTGGTAAGGATTTGCGACTTCTTCATGCACTGCATACTGGAGGAGAGAAAAAAAACATCTCATCCTCAAAATGGTGGTCAAAAGACTCCAACTAGCCGACTTTTATGTTGAGGATCATCTCTGGTGACGAGAAGTGGGTCTGCGGCTACCTCCAAGAGAAGAA